>NC_091125.1:35232811-35235311 GCF_040183065.1 Periplaneta americana
TCTATGCTATCTATTCTCTTCTAACTAATCTATTCTAGCCATGCTAATCTATCTCTTTATTTAATCTATTCTATTCCCTCTGTCAATTCAATTCTATCTATTCTATTCTATCTATTCTAGTCTAGCTATATATCCTATTCTAACGATTTTATATATGTTCGATTCTATATATCTATTCTACCTATTCTATCTATCTACTCTATCAATTCTATTCAATCTATCTATTCTACTCTATCTATTATATTCTATCTATTTTTTCTCTTCCACCTAATCAATTCCTTCTACCTATTCTATTCCATTTATTCTATTCCATCTAATCAATTCCATCTATTCCATTGCATTAAATTCTGTCTATTCTATTCTCGCTATTCTATTCTTTCTATTCTATCTATGCTATTCTATCTATTCTATTCTAAGTATTCCATTTTATCCTATTCTATGTATCCTATTCTATGTATCCTATTCTATCCTATCTTTTCTATAATATTCTATATCTTCCATTCCATCTATCTGATTGTATTCTATATAGCCTATTCTATTCTCTGTATTCTATCTATCTATCTATCTATCTATCTATCTATCTATCTATCTATCTATCTATCTATCTATCTATCTATCTATCTATCTATCTATCTATCTATCTATCTATCTATCTATCTATCTATCTATCTATCTATCTATCTATCTATCTATCTATCTATTTATCTATCTATCTATTCTATTTTACCTATCTCTCCAATTTATTTATTCTATTTTATTTATCTATTCTATGTATCTATCCATTTATTTTATATATAACTATCTATTCCATCTATCTATTCTATTCCAACTGTCTATTCTATACTATCTATTATAGTATATCATATTCCATTATATCCTATTCTATTCTTTAAATTCTATTCTATCTACTCAATTCTATTCTATTCTATCTGTTTATTCTATCTATTCTATTCCAAATATGTCAACTATTCTATCCCTGATATTCTATCTATTCTATTCTTTTTACCTATTCTATTTTATCTTTTCCAATCTATCTATTCTAGTCTATCTATATATTCTATTCTATCTATTCTATGTGTCTGTTCTATTCTAAATGTCTATTCTATTCTATTTATTGTATTATATCTATCTATTTTATTCTATCAAATCTACTCAATCATTCTATTCCATTCTATCTCTTCCATTTTATCTATATTTTCTATCCTATCTATTCTATATATCTATTATAATGATTTCTATCTATCTATCTATCTATCTATCTATCTATCTATCTATCTATCTATCTATCTATCTATCTATCTATCTATCTATCTATCTATCTATCTATCTATCTATCTATCTATCTATCTATCCACCTACCTACATACCTACCTACCTACTTACCTATCTGTCTATCTATCTATCTATCTATCTATCTATCTATCTATCTATCTATCTATCTATCTGTCTGTCTGTCTGTCTGTCTGTCTGTCTGTCTGTCTGTCTATCTATCTATCTATCTATCTATCTATCTATTTATCAATCTATCTATTCTATTTTACCTATCCATCCATTTTATCTATTCTATTCTATTTATTTATTCTATGAATCTATCCATTATACTATATAACTATCTATTCCACTATTCCACATATCTATTCTATTCCACCTATCTATTCTATTCTTTCTATTATACTCTATCATATTCTATTATATCCTATTCTATTCTTTCTATACTATTCTATCTATTCAATTCTATCCATTCTATTCCAATTATCTCATCTATTCTATCCATGATTTTCTATCTACCTTATTCTATCTATACTATTCTTTTTACCTATTCTATTTTATCTATTCCATTCTATCTGTTGTAGTCTATCTATATATTCTATTCTATCTATTCTATGTATCTGTTCCATTGTAAATATCTATTCTATTCTATCTAATGTATTATATCTATCTATTCTATTCTATTAAAATCTTCTCAATCTATCTATTCCTTTCTATTTATCTATTCTATCTCTTGCATTTTATCTATGTTTTCTATCCTATCTATTATATATATCTATTATAATCATTTTAATATATCTATCTATCTATCTATCTATCTATCTATCTATCTATCTATCTATCTATCTATCTATCTATCTATCTATCTATCTATCTATCTATCTATCTATCTATCTATCTATGTATCTATCTATCTTCTCTATTTTCTCTATTCTATTCCATCTATGTTATTTTATCTCTTATCTCTATCTATTCTAGTCTATGTATTCCATCTTCTATTTATTCTCTTCTATCTATGCTATTGTATTCTATTCTGTCTAACAAATCTATTCTATCTGTTCTACTATACTTATTCTACTTTATCTATTCCATTCTATCAGTATATTCTATCCTATTTTATTCTATCGTAATCTATTATATATATATATTTTTTTCTATCCTAAACTATTCTATCTATTCCATTTATCCCATTCTATTCTATGTATATTATTCTATTTGTCCTATTCTATTC
>NC_091125.1:35245311-35247811 GCF_040183065.1 Periplaneta americana
GACACACAGAATAGACAGATAGGATAGATAGATAGAATAGAAATTATAGATAGAATAGAGAGAATAGCATAGATAGAATATTGTAGATAGATTAGAGTAGATAGAATAGAATAGATAGAATAGAATAAATAGGACAGTTAGAATAGATAGATAGATAGATAGATAGATAGATAGATAGATAGATAGATAGATAGATAGATGGATGGATGGATGGATGGATGGATGGATGGATGGATGGATGGATGGATGGATGGATGGATGGATGGATGGATAGATGGATAGATGGATAGATGGATAGATAGATAGATAGATAGATAGATAGATAGATAGATAGATAGATAGATAGATAGATAGATAGATAGATAGATAGATAGATAGATAGATAGATAGATAGATAGATAGATAGATAGATAGATAGATAGAATAGAATGGAATAGAAAGAATAGATAGCATATATAGTTAGATAGAATAGATAGAATAAATTAGACAGACAGAATAGACAGATAGGATAGATGGATAGAATAGAAATTATAGATAGAATAGAATAGATAGAATATTGTAGATAGATTAGAATAGATTGAATAGAATAGATAGCTAGATGAATAGATATATATGTGGAATAAAATAGAAAAGATAGAACAGAATAGAATAGAAAAAATTGATTACAATATATAGAATAGCTGGAATAGGATAGATGGGAAAGTATAGAAGGATGGAATAGAATAGATGAAATAGAATAAATAGATTGAATAATATAGATGGAGTAGAATAGATAGATAGAATAGAATAGATAGAATAAATAGAATACAATACATAGAATAGATTAATAGAGTGGAATAGATGAAATAGGTAGAATAAATAAACTGCAATAGATAGACAGAATAGATAGATAAATAGACAGATAGACAGAATAGAAGATGGAATATACAGTTAGAATAGAATAAATAGAATAGACGATGTTGAAATAGAATAGATAGAATAGAATAGGATACATGCTGGCCTTCTATGCCCAAGGTTGCGGGTTCGATCCCGGGTCAGGTCGATGGCATTTAAGTGTGCTTAAATGTGACAGGCTCATGTCAATAGACTTACTGGCATGTAAAAGCACTCCTGCGGGACAAAATTCCTGCACATCCGGCGACGCTGATATAACCACTGCAGTTGCGAGCGTCGTTAAATAAAACATAACATTTTAATAGAATACATAGAATAGAATGGGATAGATAGAGTAGAATAGATAGAATAGAATACGATAAATAGAATACAAAATAGAGAATGGAATAAGATGAATAAAATAGAATAAATATTGTAGAATAGGATAGATAGAATAGAATATGATAGATAGAATAGAATAGTGAGATAGATAGATAGATAGATAGATAGATAGATAGATAGATAGATAGATAGATAGATAGATAGATAGATAGATAGATAGATAGATAGATAGATAGATAGATAGATAGATAGATAGATAGATAGATAGATAGATAGATAGATAGATAGATAGATAGATAGATAGATAGATAGATAGATAGATAGAAGATGGAGAAGATAGAGAGATTGATAGAATAGAATAAGTTCGATAGCAAATAATAGATAGAATAGGATAGGATAGATAGAATGGAATACATGGACTAGAATAGATCGAATAGAATAGGATAGATAGAATAGAATAGAGAGAATAGATTAGGATGAATAGAATAGAATAAAGAGAATAGAATAGGATAGAGAGAAGAGAAAATGATAAATAGAATAGACTAGATAAAATAGGTTAGATGGAAAAGAATAGATGAAACAAAATAGGATAGTTAGAATAGAATAGAATGAATAGAATAGATAGAATAGAATAAATAGTTTGAAATAGTTAAAATAAAATAGACAGAATAAATTAAATAGAATAGAATAAAATAAAATAGAATTTATGGAACAGATTGAACACATTAGAATAGTTAGAATGGAATAGATAGAATAAAATAGATACAATAGAATAGGAGGAATAGAATAGATTTAATTGAATTGATAGATGGAATATAGTAGATGGTATTGAATAGATAGATGGAATGGAATAGATGGAAAAGAATAGATGGAATAGAATAGATGGTATAGAATAAATAGTTAGAATAAAATAGATAGAATAGAATAGATAGAATCGAAAAGAAAGAAAGAATAAAATCGATGGAATAGAATGGAGATAGAATAGAATAGATAGAATAAGATAGATAGATTGAATAGATAGATATAATGGAATGGAATAGGTAGAACAGAATATATAGAATAGAATAGATAGATAGAATAGGATAGAATAGATGGAATAGAATAGATAGATAGAACGGAAAAATTAAAATAGACAGAAGGATTACAATAGATAGAATAGAAGATAGAAAGAATAGAATAGATAGAATAGATTAAATAAAAGATAGATACAGTAGAAAAGATAGAATGGATAGATAGAAGAAAATAGATAAATAGTATAGAATAGATAGTATAGATAGATAGGATA
>NC_091125.1:35575311-35580311 GCF_040183065.1 Periplaneta americana
TTGTTACATAGAATAGAATACAATAGAATACATAGAAGAGATTAAATAGAAGATAGAATATATAGACTAGAATAGATAGAGATAAGAGATAAAGTAGCATAGATGGAATAGAATAGATAGAGAGAATAAAGTAGACAATAAGTAGATAGATAGATAGATAGATAGATAGATAGATAGATAGATAGATAGATAGATAGATAGATAGATAGATAGATAGATAGATAGATAGATAGATAGATAGATAGATAGATAGATAGATAGATAGATAGATAGATAGATAGATAGATAGATAGATAGATAGATAGATAGATAGATAGATAGATAGATGGATGGATGGATGGATGGATGGTTGGATGGATGGATTGATGGTTGGATGGATAGATAGATAGATAGATAGATAGATAGATAGATAGATAGATAGATAGATAGATAGATAGATAGATAGATAGATAGATAGATAGATAGATAGATAGATAGATAGATAGATAGATAGATAGATAGATAGATAGATAGATAGATAGATAGCTAGATAGATAGATAGATAGATAGATGAATGGATGGATGGGCGGGCAGGTGGCTGGGCGGGCGGGTGGGCGGTTGTTCGGGCGGTTGGGCGGGTATTCGGGCGGGCTGTCGAGAGGGCGGACGGACGGACGGACGGACAGACAGACAGACAGACAGACAGAAAGACAGATATAGATATATAGGTAGGTAGATAGATAGATAGATAGATAACTAGATAGATAGATAGATAGATAGATAGATAGATAGATAGATAGATAGATAGATAGATAGATAGATAGCATAGAATACAGAGAATAGAATAGGATATATAAACTTTATTAGGATAGATGGAATGGAATATATATATTATTATAAAATAGATAGGGTAGAATAGGATACATAGAATAAGATAGAATGGAATACATAGAATAGAATTGATAGAATAGCGTAGATAGAATAGAAATGATAGAATAGAATAGAGAGAATAGAATGGACAGAATTGAATGCAATGGAATACATGGAATTGATTAGATGGAATAGAATGAATGGAATAGAATAGGTAGAAGGAATTGATTAGGTGGAAGGTAATAAATAGATAGAATATATTAGATAAAACTGAATATATAGATAGAATAGTTTAGAGTAGAAGGAAAAGATATAATGGAATAGATAGAATGGAAAAAATAGAATAGAGTAGATAAAATAGAATGGAACAGATAGAGAAGAATAGATAGATTGTATAGAATTGATATAGTAGATAGATTAATAAGGTAGAATATATATATAGAATAGAACTGATACATAAAATAGTTATAATAGTATATATAGCTATACTGGAATAGATAGAATGGAATAGATAGAATAGAATCGAGAGAAAGAATAGAATAGATAAAATAAAGAGATAGATTAGCATGGCTAGAATAGATTAGTTAGAAGAGAATAGATAGCATAGAGAGATAGAATAGATAGACAGAAGAGAATGGGATAGGTAGAATGGAATAGGATAAACGGAATAGAATGAATAGTTAGTTAGAACAGAATAGATAGAATAAATCAATGTAATAGATATAATAGTATAGATAAATAGAATATATAGAATAGAATAGGTAGATTAAAATAGGATAAATAGATAAGATAGATAGAATAGAGTAGGATAGATAGAATAGCAAATATAGAATAGAAAGGCGTAAACAGATCAGAATAGTATACATAGAATATCATAGAATAGCATAGAATGGAATAAGATAGATAGAATAGAATATTTATAATAGAATAGGATAGAATGTGATAGAAAGTATAGGACACACAGAATAGAATAGGACAAATAGAATAATATACATAGAATATAATGAGATAGATGGAATGGATAGAATAGCTTAGGATAGAAAAGAATATATATAATAGATTAGGATAGAATATTTTGATAGAATGGAATAGATAGAGTAAAATAGGTATAGTAGAACAGATAGAATAGAATCGTTAGACAGAATAGAATACAACAGAATAGATAGAAGAGAATAAATAGAAGATAGAAAACATAGACTAGAATAGATAGAGATAAGAGATGAAATAACATAGATAGAATAGAATAGATAGAGAGAATGGAGTAGATAGATAGATAGATAGATAGATAGATAGATAGATAGATAGATAGATAGATAGATAGATAGATAGATAGATAGATAGATAGATAGATAGATAGATAGATAGATAAATAGATAGACAGATAGATACATAGATAGATAGATAGATAGATAGATAGATAGATAGATAGATAGATAGATAGATAGATAGATAGATAGATAGATAGATAGATAGATAGATAGATAGATAGATAGATAGATAGATAGATAGATAGATAGATAGATAGATAGATAGATAGATAGATAGATAGATAGATTACAATGACTATAATAGATGTATAGAATAGATAGGATAGAAAAGATAGATAAAATGAAAGAGATAGCATAGATAGATAGAAAAGAATAGATAGATTGAGTAGATTTGATATAATAGAATAGATAGATATAAAAAACAGATAGAATAGAATAGATATATAGAATAGAACAGACCCATAGAATAGATTGAATAGAATATATAGATAGACTAGAAAAGATAGAATGGAATAGATAAAATAAAATAGGTAAAAAGAATAGAATAGATAGAATAAGATAGATAGAATATCATGAATAGAATAGATGAGATAATTAGAATAGAATAGATAGAATAGGCAGATAGAATAGAATAGAATAGATAGAATAGAATAGAGAGAATAGAATTGGATATAATGGAATATTATAGAGTATAATAGATAGAATAGAATAGGTAGGTGGAATAGAATAAATAGATGGAATAGATAGATATATAGAATAGATGGATAGTTACATAGAATAGATAAATATAATAGAATAGATAAATTGGATGGATAGGTAAAATAGAATAGATAGATAGATAGATAGATAGATAGATAGATAGATAGATAGATAGATAGATAGATAGATAGATAGATAGATAGATAGATAGATAGATAGATAGATAGATAGATAGATAGATAGATAGATAGATAGATAGATAGATAGATAGATAGATAGATAGGTGGGTGGGTGGGTGGGTGGGTGTGTGGATGGATGGATGGATGATTGATGGATATTTGGATGGTTGGATGGATGGATGGATGGATGGATAGACAGACAGACAGATAGACAGACAGACAGACTGACAGACAGACAGACAGATAGAGAGATAGTTAGATAGATAGATAGATAGATAGATAGATAGATAGATAGATAGATAGATAGATAGATAGATAGATAGATAGATAGATAGATAGATAGATAGATAGATAGATAGATAGATAGATAGATAGATAGATAGATAGATAGATAGATAGATAGATAGATAGATAGATAGATAGATAGATAGATAGATAGATAGATAGATAGATAGATAGATAGATAGATAGATAGATAGATAGATAGATAGATAGATAGATAGATGGTTGGATGGGTGGGTGGGTGGGTGGGTGGGTGGGTGGATGGATAGATAGATAGATAGATAGATAGATAGATAGATAGATAGATAGATAGATAGATAGATAGATAGATAGATAGATAGATAGATAGATAGATAGATAGATAGATAGATAGATAGATAGATAGATAGATAGATAGATAGATAGATAGATAGATAGATAGATAGATAGATAGATAGATAGATAGATAGATAGATAGATAGATAGATAGATAGCATAGAATACAGAGAATAGAATAGGATATATAAACTTTATTAGGATAGATGGAATGGAATATATATATTATTATAAAATAGATAGGGTAGAATAGGATACATAGAATAAGATAGAATGGAATACATAGAATAGAATTGATAGAATAGCGTAGATAGAATAGAAATGATAGAATAGAATAGAGAGAATAGAATGGACAGAATTGAATGCAATGGAATACATGGAATTGATTAGATGGAATAGAATGAATGGAATAGAATAGGTAGAAGGAATTGATTAGGTGGAAGGTAAGAAATAGATAGAATATATTAGATAAAACTGAATATATAGATAGAATAGTTTAGAGTAGAAGGAAAAGATATAATGGAATAGATAGAATGGAAAAAATAGAATAGAGTAGATAAAATAGAATGGAACAGATAGAGAAGAATAGATAGATTGAATAGAATTGATATAGTAGATAGATTAATAAGGTAGAATATATATATAGAATAGAACTGATACATAAAATAGTTATAATAGGATATATAGCTATACTGGAATAGATAGAATGGAATAGATAGAATAGAATAGAGAGAAAGAATAGAATAGATAAAATAAAGAGATAGATTAGCATGGCTAGAATAGATTAGTTAGAAGAGAATAGATAGCATAGAGAGATAGAATAGATAGACAGAAGAGAATAGGATAGGTAGAATGGAATAGGATAAACGGAATAGAATGAATAGTTAGTTAGAACAGAATAGATAGAATAAATCAATGTAATAGATATAATAGTATAGATAAATAGAATATATAGAATAGAATAGGTAGATTAAAATAGGATAAATAGATAAGATAGATAGAATAGAGTAGGATAGATAGAATAGCAAATACAGAATAGAAAGGCATAAACATATCAGAATAGTATACATAGAATATCATAGAATAGCATAGAATGGAATAAGATAGATAGAATAGAATATTTATAATAGAATAGGATAGATAGAATGTGATAGAATGTATAGGACACACAGAATAGAATAGGACAAATAGAATAATATACATAGAATATAATGAGATAGATGGAATAGATAGAATAGCTTAGGATAGAAAAGAATATATATAATAGATTAGGATAGAATATTTTGATAGAATGGAATAGATAGAGTAAAATAGGTATAGTAGAACAGATAGAATAGAATCGTTGGACAGAATAGAATACAACAGAATAGATAGAAGAGAATAAATAGAAGATAGAAAACATAGACTA
>NC_091125.1:35590311-35650311 GCF_040183065.1 Periplaneta americana
CTGCATCAAAGCTGTTAAAATAAACAGAATAAATGTGGCGGCAGACTGAGATTAAAGATAACTAACATTGATCCTAAATATATAGACATTTTAAGCACAAAAAAAGTTATATCATTCGCACTAAAGTAGGAAAACTTCTAAAATATACTTAATTTATTTTTTCAATACAAGAATATTGTACAAAGAATTTGTTCAAAGTAGACTATTGTTTTGCTTTACTATTTTTAATATCAACTCGGCTATAAAATATCAATGAAAGTCTTGTACATTTTGAAGGACAGTATTGTAATTTACATTTTGTTCAATTCAAGTATACGGTTATATTGATTCAATTTTGAAAAATATAACAGAAATATCACTACTTATATTCATTTAATATTAACTCTAAAATCCATTCTACCCATCATTCCATTGACGACCCTGAAGGAATCCGCGAAAATACCATCTATTGAAAAGAGGTCCCCAGTGCTAATACGTTAGAGAGTCACTGCTCTATACTAGAAGAGGGTTTAAGAGACCTATTTCTGCAAAGAAATCGGCAGAGTTTACAGATTTTTACCAATGTTATAATAATTTGCAATAATTATGTTATAATAATTGTCGCATTACTTTTTCCGTATTCCAAATTTGTATCAATGTGCTGAAATGATTGTAAAATAAAGTATTGCAGCATTTGTGTCGTATTTCACAGCTTTCAAACTTCATTGTAAGAAAGAATTTTATCATCCACCACTTAACAAACTTCCCAGAAAAATTGACTTCTAAATTTTCGTATGGAGTCGAGATTTTCTTTCTTTAATTTTGTCCTAGCATTCTTGACATTTGGAAATAATAAATTGTTTTGTTAGAGTAATTGAAATGAATCAATTAGAATCAAATATTGAGATGTTAAAACCAAATTATTTTGTGAATGATAGAGTGTTTGTATTTTATATGTACCTTATTGTTATCAAAGTTTCATTGATTTAAAAAATACTCTGAATTTTTGGCAACTCTGTTTATTAATCGATTTCATTAGAAGGTTCCTGTTGTATGTGTTTTTTTTATCAATTTCTCCTTCGAGTTATACATTTTTCAATAAAAGAGTGATCAAAGTTTTCTCTAGTTTGGGAGATTGTTGCCATAATAAAATGCTCCTATTCTAAAAATATATGTCACTAGATAAAGACAATTACAAGTGTATATGAAATATTTTAATCCTCATTCATATTTTGCTGCTTGTATTTATTTTAGTATAATTATTAAATTCTCTATAGAATAAGGGTTTCTGAAACACTTTACATAGCGACGTGTTGTACTCGGTGTTACAGCCAGATGTGTTTTAGTTCATGTATCCTCATTTCAACAATAGATAAGTCAAACAGAATGTTTTCACTTCATACTATGAAGGTCTTCACGGCAAAAACACGTAGTATGCCATAACGTAGGAATTGTTGTGGAGAACGAAATCCTCGATAATCAGAGAACTGAAGGGGACCTCCAACAGCCAAGATAAACAATTTTAAACTTCTACATACTGGTGACCTATTTCTAGAGAAATAGTTACAGCTAAAGTCTTAAATCTTTTACTGTACGTTATTTACAGTTTATTGAGATCACTTGTTCTTTGAAAAAGTTCGCTAAACTCTTAGAATACAGGTAAGCAAAGTTTTCCAGCATTTAGTGACCGTAACTTGTAGAACCTTAAATCAAAATAACGATGCAATGTAATCCGAATAATTATCCTTGGACCAGAAACTTTGGTTAGTTTAGGAAATGTTGAAAATTTTTTAAAAATTGATTTATTTTGTGACGCTGCATTAACTGCTAGAATCTGAGTGAAATGATGGTGATAATTCCAGCGAGATAATTTCGGTGTCTAGTGCCGAAAGTTACCCAGCATTTATTCTTAATGGGTTGAGGGAAAACCCCGGGAGAAACCTCAACCAGGTAATTTGTCTCAAGAAGGATTTGAACGAGGGCCTTTTGTTTCATGGTCAGACATGCTAACCATTACTCCACAGCGGTAGACTAATGTAAAATATCTAGTTATGAGTAATGTGTTTCATCAGCAAATAAGGACGAGTTATTTTCTCTGTACCAAAAAATTATATATAATATTAGCCTATATGTTTGAAAAAAAAAAAGACAGTAGAAAAGTTTCTTATTCCAATAAATAAATGTTCGGAACGAATTGAAATGTTATCTGGTAAAATTATTAGTAAAATATGTTCTACCGAAAAGAGGAGCAAAAGGGGAAAGTCGATTGCACAAATAAAACTTCTTGCAGCTGACCTGGATCAAAATAAGAAATGGATCAGAGGCAACCCCTCCACGCTGCTAAGGAGGTAGTGAAAGAAGAAGAAGAAGAAGAAGAAGAAGACGAAGAAGAAAAGAGGAGCGTTTGTTTATCAAGTTATTCAGGAGACAGTCACTCTTCAATTAATTTAAAAACAACATCTATCTTCGATTTTTTAATGTCAAGTCGTCATTTTTCGTTATGATCGAGTGATTTAAGCATAGAGTAAAACATCGATACTGTCGTCAAATACTGCCCACAAGGTTACGACTGTCATACAAGAAGCAAATGTATCCACTAGGAAAAGAAACCCCATTGTGGACCAATTTTATTTTTCCAATCAGTAATTTCCTATTTATTTTTCCAATGCTCAAATTTCCAGATACAGAGGACTCTAAGTCGACTGAACAGAATTAAAAGTTCAGTCCAATAATGGTAGTGGGTGTGGCACGTGAAATGAATACAAATTCTTATTGGTTATCCATCAACGAATACAGTACTGTACTTGCATTTCCTGCCCGCCCCGAGACTTATGTATGCGCTTCTAGAACCACAGTGGGTTTCGACAGTTCCGTCTCACAAACGACACAATTCTCAAATAGAAGAAGAAGAAGAAGAGTACATTAATTTAAAATCAGTGATTAAATATGGATGTCCTAATCAATAAAATATTCTGTTCTCCTTTAACAAAAGTATCACTAAAAGACACAGAACCAATTCCCATTGAAATGGCAAATCCATTTCTTAGTGCCCGTATAGAGGCGTGTCTAATTCTTCTACGTAAGCAGTCGAACTATGGGATGTCGAACTTGTTTTCTGTCGAATTTAAGAGCTTCCACTGTATCGTTATTTCCAATCTATTATTCCCATACTGCTTTATCTCAGTTTAATTCGCAATGCTTTTTCCTCAATTGCATTTTTAATTTATAGTTTGAAGTTATATTCACTTTCACTTATTTATTTATGTATTTATTTATTTATTTATTTATTTATTTATTTATTTATTTATGTATTTATTTATTTATTTATTTATTTATTTATTTACTTTGTTACAGTAATTCAAACTTAATTTATAGCATAAAGCTAAGACCAAGAGACCTTAAGTAATCTGTAATAAAATTCTTTCCTCATTTTTATGTGTGACATTCTGTAAAATTATATTTAAATACGGTTTTGTGTAGTACATTGCATTTTACTTGATTTGCGTTTAACGACCTGGCTCAAAGATAATTGTGCAAGAATAGTTTCAGTATCGCTTTGTTTTTAATAAATTTATTCAGTGCATTGGAGAGGAATGGATGGCAGTTACCTGTTACAAGGTGATACCCCTTATGCCAATCCTCGCTGAGGTTGTTTGTGCGATGGTGGGCCGAGCGATGTCTCTTCATCGGTATTCCACTTTTAGAGTCTCGCCTGTAGTAAACGTTTCCATTCACCAACAATTTTCTGCCATCTCGGAACGACAGCATTATTTCTTGCGCACCTGGTAATTTGCTTTGTGCTAGATCGTGCGTATTTGCTTGCTTTCCGCACAAAACCAATACGCGGTAAGTGTGAAATACCACATGCAGTATTCCCAACGTAACACACATAACAATTTCCCTATTCTTACCGCTTAAGCGTCATATTCATTTTACTGCTTTAGGCTTTTAACATATTATTTTTAAAGACTTTTAATATAGTAATAATTATAAATTGGAAACTTACCACTGCAATTTCACCTAAATTGCACTGTTAATTATGGTTTTTAAATATTTGCAAAAATTAAGTAAACTCTACAATAAATGCCGCCATCTATAGTGCTAATGCTTCAACTTCGACGGAAACTGGAAAATCAATATTCATGTAAAAATGTTTCACAATAGAAAAAACTGGTGGTGGTGCTCCAGTGACTCTGAATAACTGCACAAATGTGACAATTAATTTTAATGTGCAGAAATAAATAATTTTGTTATAATTTCAATGTGCAGAAATGAATAATTTTCTTAAAGTATTAAAATGAAAAATAAATCATTACATAACCTCACCGTTTGTTTTAAGTTCGCATTTATAGACTGGGGGGATAAAAAGACAGACGTATATCACGGCCTGCTGCAGTATTGTAAACACAGAAAACATTTTATAGGAACAATGTTGAAGATAGATATATTTGTTCTGCAAATTTGGCGTCATTGAACAGAAACCAAGATGGAGATTTCATTGCAACTAATTAGAAATTCCTCTTTCAGGTATGTAATAAACGATCTTCGCACAAAATAATGTACGATACACGAGCGGTATGTTTGTTTTCATGCTCTCGGAAATTAAAAAAGCTCAACTACGTTTCGCTTTTTCAATCTTTTCCTCGAACATGAAAACGTCAACATACCGTTCTTGTAACGCATATTACTATTCACTGAAATGAAGAAAATTAACTACGAGTAATTAAGTACGGATCCAAATACTTAAAATTTATTATAGTCAAATATCTTTTTTCAAAACCATGGTAACATTCATTTGAAATTACAATGACTATGAAAGCACTGTTGGTAAGTACAGAACAAATTGAAGAAGTGCCAGAAACATAATATTGGAAAATAAGGAATGAAAAAATTATCGATTCGTAAAATTTGATGTGGGAATATTGGATTGAGAAAATATCATTGGGAAGAAACAAACTGGTAAATACAGTATGAGGAAAAATTGGACATTGGGAAAAATGGATTGGAAAAAACGTATTTTAAATGTATGCAACACATATTAATTTATTTCAGTAATTATATAATTCGTGGGTCGATATCCTAGCGATTCATTATATTCATATTACTTGATAATTACTTTTAAACATTAAATCATAATACGATTTATGTACAATATGTGTATAAGTGTGCACTGATTTAATTAAATATTGTTAAAATTTTTAATGGAGTTGAATTTAAACATCAACGCTTTTAGACAGATTATATACTTAAATTTTTGACAGGGTAGATGTTCACGTTTAAGTTGATAAAATTAGCAACTCAGCTTCAAAGTCGAAAGTTTTTCCCTTGTTACACGAATTAAAGTCTGTCACAACAGTGCAAAGATTAAACACTAAGTTCGATGGAAAAAATTAATATTCTAGGATTTTACTAATGGTATCACTAAACTTGTTTCATGAAAATGGTTTAATTTTTAAAGAGAAAAACAGTGTACACATCGTACATTTAGAAAATGACGTAAAACTTGAAGACACACAATACAAAATAGTTGTACTTTCATTCTAGCTTCGTTTACTTTATAAGCTGAATTTTGATCAAATTATGTACCCTCTTTGTGAATACACTATACTGGTTTACAACCACCAATTTACAGACCAATGGCGATACATCTCAATATTTCTCTAAAGATACTAAAACAAAAGAGCTCGTGAAGAGATTTTGTCCACGTCTAACTTATATGTGGGCACGATGGGATTTCTGTAATAAGATACGATACGATAGCATAGGACATTACATTGACACAGGTAAACATTAAGTCTTAGATCGTACACGATAAATTCAAAATATCTGAAGCCAGCGCAGTGAGAAGGAATTTTATTGAAGACTGGAAATTTCAATTTCCTAAACTAATGAAACTAGAAGTCTTGAATTTTGCACTGTTATTATGATGTATATTAATAGCGTGTTTACCAAATTTTATCAAATCTGGTAAATTAAAAATTATGTGAGTTATTAACATTTTTGTAAAATTAAATACATATTTTAACTTTTTTCTGAAATTTCATTTTTATAAGGTTTAAACCCTTCCAAACAAAACTTACTATCCAGGTTTTTATTTGTTTCGCCCAAAAGTAATAAACAGATATTTTGTATTATCAATCCTAGAAACAGTAAAAAATTAGCAACTGTTGTAAAAGCAAATTAATATTTTAAAACTGTGTCGCTTAAAGAAAATCCTGATAGTAAGTTTTGTTACACACATATTTAAATACACTCACAAAAGAAATCATGCATGTAGTTGAAAATAAAGGAGAAATAGCATTTTTAGTAAAACAAAATGTGTACAAATTAAAAACCGAGAAAAATTAGTTTTAAATTTTAAATACCTAATCAGAATGCGTAGTCTTTTTAAAATGGCCGCCCTGACATGCAATAGGAGAGGCAGAACGCCATGAAAATTGGTCCAGAGCCTAGTTAGACTATAAACAATTTTTAAATGCTAAAAACAAAAGATGATTGACCAAAAATGACAAATTTTACCTCGGTATATCCTTAAAATGACTGTAAGTTCCAAAAAGAAATCTTCTAGAAAACTGGGCTTTCTTGTGCAAGTACAGTAGTACTGTAATATATATTTTGCACATTTGTGAGCTAAACTAGGTTCTAAGGAAAATTACAATGAGATTTATTATTTTTCTTAGTGGAGTGACCCAGGAACTTACACCCTTTTTTGGAAAAATTAATTAAAAAAATATTGGCATTTACAGCCTTTTTTGTGTCTACAATTTTAAACGGGAGATATTAAAGTGGGAGAAACTTTTTTTTTTCGCAAAGGAGTTTGTAATCAACGGATTACTAATTACGTTTTGGTATTTTATATTACATTTCAATATTTCACTATTTCTCTAACTGACCAATGTCTTCCCAAACTCCTTGTGCACGAATTTGTCTGAAGCGGATAAGTTTCCATATTCCTTTCGTTGAGAAAAATATGGTCATTTGGTTGGCTGCCAACATCTACACATATGATCGATGAGGATCTTCCTCTTCTGCAGAGAAGCACCTGTAAGACGCAATTAATCATGCTAGTGTAAGTATAATAGATAATGATAATGAACAATAGACTTAATTTTTTTCCAAAGTTCTCTATTTTGCCTGATTCTCGTAAGGATCTATGTGGCTTCAGAATTATAGACAATAACAATTTATTTTCTAACTCAGAGCTCTACATCCATGTTTGTATCACCACAGGGGATAGTTTTAGTTTGACTTATTATCCAATAAAAATTTCTCTTCATTTCTTGACCCTTATAATGGTTACTAACAATTACTAATATGGTCTCTGAAAGGCAGCTAATAGTTAAATTTCTTCTTCCATAGGCCCTCCGTCATTTGAATTATATTATAACAACTAACTACAGAGCGTCTGATAAACAGACATCGGATGTTAGGTAATCCTATTTTGTTTCTAAAAAGATAGACTCATTAAGTTACATTAACACGGATTGATAGAATAATTCTAATTTTATAGCGCCTAAACATACGTAATTCGTAGTTAGGATCTACTTTAGCCTATTCTATTTTAAAATAGTAATAATACTTTATTTTACATACTCATTTAACCAGGCAGGATTAAGGCCATAGGGTCTTCTTTTTCATCCTACCAGATAACACATACAAATACAAAAATTACAGTAAAATGTAAATTACATGCAAGTCTAATGCAGGATCAACAGAATCAAAACAAACACTAACGAGCACTTATAAAACAAGCAAATAGAGCAGTGGTCATCAGCAGTCGCTGAAGTGGGTAAAGGGTACTCAGTGCAACATCATATGCCACGTCGTGCAGCAGGCAGAGAGGGAGAGAGAGCATCCTGCCAGCAGCTACAGCTACACCATAGTGCAGTCTCTTATCCGAGGGTAAGAGACGTTAGTCCCCTGGTGGCCTGTGCTGATGACCGCTGAAATAGAGGATAAAAACGCAGCGCGTCATATCTGGGCTACGGACCATTCTTGTGTACCATGTCTGCAAATCCATCGGCCTGGGAAAAAAATTATGCTACAATTCACGGACGGACATCATTTGTAAAATCAAGAATCTACCATCTTCCAAAATTTGAAGCTATGCTCTGTTGTTCCACTGAGAAGTCACTGGCTACAAACGATCTTGGAGAATTTCCAGATACATTTCAGAATTCACTGTTACTGCGGAAAGAAAGAACATACAACTGTGGATGTTGTGATATTGCATCAACCTGTTACCTTCTGACGCCCCTGTTACTTTTCAACAGATATGTCGATTATCAAAGCCATTAATATGAAACTCTACCTCATCATTTCACAAAACATTGTCAAACAGCAAAAGATATCATGTCATCCTAAGAAAATTTCTGTAAATTCCATCATTCATTACAGTCGTCAGAGAACAAATTGGACGTAATGTGGCTTTCATGACTTAGCAAAATCTTTCTTGAGAATGCCTGCAATCGGGAAATGTGAAAGGACAACTTCACGAGCTCCTTGACGCAATGATTTCCGAGGGCTTCACACGAACATGGCTTTACCTCTAGAAACATTGTCTGGAGTTCTCGAGTGTGAGAGTCTTAGGTATTTTACCTTCGCAATGAATCTACGATCAGCCACAAAGATGCAATTATTTAAAAAACAAGACTAGTATAGGCTCACAAACTTATTACCAATTGGAGATGAGGACGCTGCTATCGCTACAAACAGGAAACATGCAGCGAGCTCAGTAGTTCGGACTCCTGCCGTCGGTAATCGGAACCTGGCTGACCTATAACAGAACAGAACTGAGTGATAACAGTACTCACTTTGACTGCGTCCCGGCTTCGATATACTTGAGCGAAAGTATAGAAGATGCGTAATTATTTTGTGTGTCAATGTACTTATACCTGCACTGTGACGTCACATATACTTCGAATCAGGCAACTTCATTCCAGTTTATAGGTAGCTGAATTACGAAGCCTAAACATGAAAATGAATGTAGTTTCAATTAAAGTATCTGTCCTATAGCCTCCTGATTCCTGAGGGTATAGTATGGTATGTACTATACCATACTGTATACATGATTATGATATAAGATATAAGATGTAGGGTAAAGGTGCTTAATTCCGTGATATCCCTAATCCCGTGATAAAATTTCAATTGACTGCCATGGAGTTGTGGTCTCTGACTTTTAAGTTTTTGAAATACCTAACAGATGCCAGGAGATGTCTTCTTTTCAATTCTATTGACTATCCGCCTTCTGAATAGAAGCAGTCGACTGCAGAAGCTTTTGTTCAGTGAAAGGTTGTTGACCAGTAAGTTTCTCTTTCTCTTATGACCGCTGCTGAAGAAGCATTTTATATTTGAGGTAAGAATTAATACAGCATTATAAAAATGATATATTACTGTAGATTATAGTCAGCTGAATCAATGTGTATGGCTATTTAAACATTACGAGACAATAACAATGCTATAGGAGCTTTCCCATTTTTTGGATTAATTTTCATATTTCTCCTTCCTGGCTCACTCGACCAGTGATGCCAACGCTAAGTTGTGAAAATTAATATCTATGAATGAAAATAGTTCGCGAAATAAGAATAGAAATAAGTTATAGAAAACACCAATTATAATTATAACAAAATAATAGGGCATATACTTAACTTAATTACTACTGTTGTTAGGAATATAAATAATGAGAAATAATTGTGTTATAATTCAATTTATTGAAATTTAATTTTGTATTGAATTGAACTTTCAGTTTATTTTGTTTATAATTATTAATATGTAATATGTATTTCTGTACTTACACAAGTATTTTCTATGAAATTTGTCACTTAGTCCTTTCTTCTATCTTGTAATTTCTTGCTTAATCCATATTAAAACAATATACCATGACGTTAACATGTTTTTCAAGTACACGTTTGTTTTCTGAGCAGTTAATGAAGATTATTTTAGTATCACGGAATTAAGAAACCACTATCACGGAATTTGGATCCCTGTCATGGATTTAGGAGCCACTGTATAACAATGAAAAATCATATATTATATACCAAACTTGTGAAATTGTTGACACTAAATGTTGTAAAAACTGTAGCTAAAGGACCAAATAACGTTATTTAGGTGTTACTTGAAAATTTTTATTACAATTCTGGCATTAATATACACTTTATTAAATGTGTCACGGAATTAGGCAACTTTACTCTACGTACAGAGATTAGAAGTATAGTATAATATGCCTGCATTTGTACCCTAACTGTAACCTGCAAAAATTTTTCAGCATTTTCTCTTCATCTCAGTGACTTTTTTGTTTTGTTTTGTTCTTTTTAAGAGTAAAATTATATTGAACTTTAAAATAAAACAGCAAGTGTCCCAGAACTCAGGAGAATAATATTCTTTAATTTACTCTTTAGTTCCTCACTTTCGTATCGTTTGATTTTCTATTTTCAAATAATTGTAATCCACTAAAAAATTGGACTTGCAATCCAAGAAACTTGTCACCAAAAATGTTCTATGGAGTGTTCTAATTAAAGAATTATCTACAATAGCTTTACTCCAAGGTAAAGAATGTTAAAAGTCTAAAAAATGCTTCGTTTTCGGCTGGTTTTGACCAGTCGACCATCGAGAACTGTGGGAGGGGGCGAAAATGTGATTTGTAACGAATCAAGGCGTGCCTTGTGCAAGAAAACGTAGGATAACAGCGATTTATTTGACATTTTTACTTCAAGTGACCTCTGCAACACATTCCTGAAGATTGCCTAACACGTTAGGAGAGGATACCATGTACACGTCTGATCGTTTATGAGCAAATCGTTAAAATTTTATGTGGCAATGTGGAACGGTGCACGGGCGCTGAGGATACTTTGAATTTCACTACTTGAGAGTTCGGAGTCGGTGGGGGGCCCATCACATCTCGTGGAATTTGTAGAGCAACTTGCAGCTGCACAGAGCAACGTTCACGAAATCGACATAAGTTTATTCTTCGGCTTGACAATTATTTGTGTTCTTCAAACATTTGAAATGGAAGAACCGTGAGGTACGAGTGCGCGATTATTCAACTTGCATGGGCCGGTAGGCGTGAGTTATGAGCAGAACTCATGGTATGGGACCGGCTGCAACAAGTCTGTGGGCATTCAGCAGAGGTGTACAAGCACTGATACAGAGCCATATGTGGCATTTGCATACGGTCATGACAGTACTTATCCGAAGGCTTTGTACGACTGGGTTGTTGATCTTTTGTATTTTCGTGCTATTTTTATTTTCTCCAAATAAGTATAATACATTACATATTATTATTATTATTATTATTATTATTATTATTATTATTATTATTATTATTATTATTAACCCAATCCGAAGCAAAATTGTTGTTGAAAATGTGATTTTAGAACAGATAAATTCCTTTTCATACTTAGGATGTAATATATCATACGAAGGAGAGAATGATGTAAGCAGAAAAATTAACAAATTTTTACAAATATTAGGACTGCTAAACCATACCCTAAAACCAAGTTTAGTACAGAAACATTCCAGAATAAAGCTATATCAAACCCTTGCACTACCAACTCTCCTCTATGGAAGCGAAATTTGGGTTCTGAAACAAAGAGATATCAGCAGATTAAGAGCAGCTGAAATGAAATATCTGCGACGAACTGCAGGATACACATTTCTGGACCACAAGAGGAACAAGGATATACTGCAGGAACTCAACATGCAACCATTAGAAGAAAAAAATTACAGAATACAGAAATAGATGGCTTGAACACATTTCTCGTATGGAAGCTGGCCGGACACCCCAAGAAATGCTAAAAGGCCACCCTCAAGGACGACGACGACTGGATATTCACAGAAACATCTATTGGATCCTGCATAGCTGGAACCGAAACAGGCCAACAATGGCCTAATTTCGTGCCTGGAATATGATGATGATGATTATTATTATTATTATTATTATTATTATTATTATTATTATTATTATTTGTTCTCCATAGAAACTCATCTAATATTCAGATGCACCCGAGCTTGATTCCCTGTACAATTGCGGACATTTGTCACTTCCTAAAATGAAAGGATGAATGTTCCTTATGTTTTCTTAGTACTGATCATCTTAAGGAGTGATTATGTATCATGCTAGCCATTTGAGGAGGGAATTTCACTACTTTTAAATGTTCCGTGCTTTTTCATAATCATAAGGGGAAGGGCAGAACCCATCAAAAGACCTAATAACTTAATTAGACAATAATGATGCTTGTGGCAGTGGTAATGGAGTTGGTGGTAATGATTTTGATCGTGATGATGATGATGATAATGATGATGATGATGATGATGACGACGACGACTGCTACTGGTATTATCTCATTAATTCGTTTTTAATTTGAGTGAATTTGAATTGTAAATGTGTTAAAAATAAAAATGTTTACAGAAACACAAAGAAGATGTAATTTACTTGAAACAAACCGCGTTTTCTGTCTTTTATTGTTTATTTTACGACGCTTTATCAACTGCTATGATTATCTAGCGTCTGAAGGAGATAAAGGTGATAATGATGGCGAAATGAGTCCAGCACAAAACGTTACCAGCATTTGCTCTTAATGGATTAAGTGAAAATGCCGGGCCCACTCGTTTCACGATCAGGCATGCTACTAAACGTTACTCCACAGCGGTGGACCTGTTTTCTGTTACTTTGAAGTTTGGCCCTATAAACTACAGTAAATATCCTAACTTTCCGGAAATTTTTTAGCGTACTAAGGTTAAAGCTTATTTGTTTCAATAAAAGTTAAGCATATTGAACATATCAATAATTTAAATTCAGAGGTTCAAATATAACCTCACATAGCCTAACTAAGAGGCAAATTCCGGGTAATCTTTTGGCGAATCCTCGGGCCTCACCTCATCTCACCAAAATATTGTAAAAAATTGTAGAAAATTTTTAAAAATTGTAAAATATTGTAAAAATTTGTAAAAATGTAACTGTTATATTATAAAATTTTGACTTGTTCCACATCTTAAAGCTTCATTGCTCATGTAAGATCTATAGAATATAATAAATGAAATGAAAAAAAAATATATATATATATGAAAACAAAGTTGGAGTAATTGTTTTTCTGACGTTAGTGTACAAAATATCCAATGTACATGAATTTCAGATAATAGATAACTTAAAGAAACAAAGATGTCAAATTTGAAAACAGATTTAAATAAAATTAAATTTTATTTTAAATTGTACATAATAAAATTTTAAAATATTAATAGTATTGCTTCTGAAACTGCTGTTAACATTCTCTGACAAAATTTAAGTAAGCATATTCAAACTAAAAAAATCGCGTATTTCCGTGAAAATCTGCAAGTCGATTTATAAATATTATCACAAAATCATTTTAACATTTCTTATAATGAGAAAATAATGACAATATAAATGATCTCTGTTGAATATCAGACTTAAGTATATTTGCTATCCCTTTCTCATCAGATTTTCTAGTAGTCAGTCCCTTATTTTCAATATCATCCATTAATTAGAGAAGCTACGACATCTCCTTTGAATCAACATTTATTTCGCCTTAGAAAATACCATCGGGTATATAGGCCTCTTCTTTGCGGACATCCCCCTCTTTGTAATATTACTAAAGTAATATGTTATTTATGTATTTTCTAACACTAGACTCTCGCCTATCCGGCCCTCAGTAATCCGGCTTCCTCTTAGTGGATATCCTATCACTTCTACTGTAATAGTTTCTGGGAAATTTGCACCGGTGCCATGTGATATATTGTTTTGCACGGGTCCCATGTGTTATACTGTATTATTTATACAAGTATAGGCCTATATTTTTATAAGTATACACGTTAATCTGGCATTCCTCTGTGCATGGATTAGCAAGAGTCTACTGCATATAAAATAACAGAAGTAAATCAAGAAAACTATTCTAAAATTCTATAAGTCAATGGTTCTTCTAGCATTATCACATTGGTCAAAACCCTGAATATTAACAAGATAGCATGAATAAGGAATAGAAACATGAGAAATGAGGTTTCTGAAAAGTTTAGCTCATTACAGAATAACTGATATTAGATATTAGAACAGAATTAGAACAGAATTAAATATACCGTGTCCAAAAATGATATATAACTTACATCTTCTTGTCTCTATTAAATGAAAACCACATGATAATTAGGGCAAACTAGGGTCTGTTGGACAGTCGGGCATGTTGGACACTTTGTACTTTAACGTGTTACCACGCCACTTGTGGGCACCACATTCTGCTAGAAGTCAATGATGGATGTAGCCCCACTCGTGCCTACTTCCGTCATTGACTTCTAGCTGAATGTGGTGCCCACAGGTGGCGTGGTAACACGTTAAAGTACGGAGTGTCCAACATGCACGACTGTCCAACAGACCCTAGTTTACCCTATCTTCTTTGTTACTGGAAAGCTGACTTGCAAGTGTGAAAGTTTAATTTGTACTAATTGTGGACTTCAGCGTTGATAGGAGATCTAGCAAACAGAAAAAAAGCATACAAAAATGGCGTCTCCAAAGGAAAAAGTTATATGTTGCTTGGGCTAGCGGAGTTAAAATCCATAACACGAGTTCAGCGAAAGTTCAGAATAGTGTACCACCGCAACCTCCAACACGAAGGATGAACAAACTTAAAGAGACTGAAAGTGTTTTAAAAAGTAAGAACAGTGGCAGATCTTCCGTTTGGAATGAACGTATTGAAGAGGTGTTTTAGGAGCACCAGTAAGACGATCCATGTTGTCAAGTCGACAATCATTTGCTATAGACATTCTTCATCGCTTTGACGCAGACCCCCCCCCCCACAATATCTTTCACGGATCTGTTTCAGTGATAAATAAACTTTTCATATTTCTGCAAAAGTTAATAAACATAACTGTATAATATAGGGCTCAGAGAATCATCATGTCACCAATGAAATGGAACGAGGTATGTTGATATCTGGAATGGCTTGATGCTAGATAAAGTGGCGGGACCCTTTTTCTTTGTTAAAAAACCGTTACAGATGTCACGTACCTTGACTTGCTAGAACAATTTGTAATTCCAAAGATTGGGGATATTCCCAATATATTCCAGCAGGATGGTGCACCTCCTCATTGGTATTTGGAGTTAGACATTATTTAGACCAACACTTTCCAGGGCGTTGGATCGGACGAGGAGGTCAACCGCATGGACACCTCGTTCCCCTGATATCACGCCATGTGGATTTTTTCTTTGGGGCTTCTTAAGGACATCGCTACAAGATAAAGGTGACATCTATCATCGATCTCCGACAACGCATTACTGCTGCCTTCCTTCGCATAACACCTGAAATTCTGCAGGATACATGGATGAAAGTGGACAATAGTCTGGAAATCCTTCGAGGAACAAATGGTCTCATGTGGAGATATAGGCCTACTGGTATACGTTTGAGAAAAAAAGTTATTTTTTCTATGTTATAGTTTCCATTTTATAGGGATATAAAGTTGTGTACATCATTTATGGACACTCTGTACTTTAAAATTTCAGAAAAAATAATAGGACCTACAATAGAGAGAACACTGAATGAAATGTACATAAATAGAATTCCGAAATGTATACAAGAGTATGCTAAAAAGTAATGTCTCCTATTATTTTTTGTCGCTGTGAATAATAGTTAAAAATATTAGTGATAGCACATTGTATTCAGTGAACTTACTGCTTTCAGTGAAGCAAGTTTCGTATCTCTGCCAATAGAGAGCTCTGATTTATAGCCTGAAACAGAGTCCATGGATATATCAGAGTAGCGCAATCACCGAGTCGTCCGCCATTGTTAGTCCTTTTCAACACGCTAGGGATAGGAATATTTAAAGTAAAACTCAGATATTTTAAATTTGAAGGGCAAAAACTTCTAAAGGATCTTCTTACATTATAGAACATTATTGTCATTCAACATACTAATGTAAAAGAACTTCATTTAATAATTATAATAGCATAAATATACATTTAAGTGTTCAATACCCTCCTTCATAAACGTATCAGTTGTAGGTATTACAGAAACAAGAACTTAATAAATTACAAGTAACAAATTAAAACAACAATGTTTCAAATAAAATAACAATAAATCCAAACATTTGCAACTACATTCCTCGTGCGAACTCTCCGGCTTCCGCATATAAGGGGACACTATACTGAAATTTCTCGAAGTTCATTAGTTTTAAGAGTTCACAACAGTGAAATCCATAACTACCATACTTACGAAGCTGGATTCATCAAACTTTTATCACTAATATATCTGCTTAATAGTGACAAGTGTACAAAATTTCATCCGCCTATGATACGTGGTTTGCATTTTATTAATTATTTTATTAAAATATTGAACCGCTTTATATGAAAAGGCGCTTGCACTACAACTGACATTATTCTTAAGTGATTTCACTTATATGGATCCATACATACATGGGATCAAAGGTTACTATAGGGTTTGCTGTAAAATTAATCAGTAAATTACTAGAATTTTTTATTATAAAAATAAAAAATTAATAGCCATAAAATTTCCTAGTAATTTACCCATTCGCTGTACAGAAAATTCCAATAGTAATGTTTGTTCCAATGTATATAAAGAATCATATAAGTGAATATCAATTACAAATAATGTAAATTGTGACGCATGGGTCTTTTTGTATAAAGCAATACAATATTATTCTATTAAGTTATTAATAAAATGCAAACCACTTATTATAGAGAGACGAAATTTTGTACATGTCTTATTACTAACCAGATATACTAGTGATAAACATTTTGTGAATTTAGCTTAAAAAATATGGAAGTTAGTAATTTCAGTATAATGTCCCCAAGGACACACTGACGTGAGGTTTTGTAATTTTTGTTTAAAAAATCGTTTCTTTGTTTTTACCTTTAAAAAATAATTTTTTTGGTCCAAAGATGCCCTCTGCCAATTTTCATGACCATACGACCGGTCTATCAGCTAGTTAGGGTCACATTTTTAAAAGGCTGCGGGCTCTGACTGTTAATTTAAATGCTCCGTCCACGCCCTCCACTCTGAATTCTACGACCATTTTGGAAATTACGCTCTATTTCATACATTATTTATTATGTTAGATTTCCGATTGAGCCAGTGTAGCTTCTCGACTTCTCGAAATATTTCTTCATAGAATCCAACAGGCGTTGGGCCTACTTCAAAGGCTGCTTTCCTTTAAAAAACATTCAGTTACAAAGGAGAGCACAACTCTTGTCTAAAGGAAAATTCCGCTTGTTGCTAGTAGCCATAACAACGTGTTTTCCATGCTTAGTTTTTGTTTGTGATAAAATGAATATTTGCAAGTTTCTAACATTTTATTTTTAGTGTTATAATAGTGTCTACAGTCTATAGTGATTTGTAAATAATATTTATCTATTATAGTGTTTTCAAAAGTTTACATAGTTTTTTAGTCACCTTTGTTTACTAGTGTAGGTTAGGTGTGCACAGCGTGGTAGTGTATATAAGGGTAAGTTATTTATATAATATGCTAGGTCTATATGTTTCAAAATGCCTATAAAATAAAAAAAGACAGAGACCTTCTTCATTATTATCATACAAAATTTGAAATGAAATTTCTCCACTTTAATTTACTGTAAATTTTGCATTGATAAAAATTCTATTGAATTTTTTTCCTTCTTTTACACTTTTAGTGCATTAAATAGTTTTAATTATTTTTTTTAGTAAAATAAAAGGAAAATTGTATAGTAAGTTTTATTTCTGAAGGTCTGACAAGTATGTAGACAAAAATTCTGGCCATAATAGTAGCAATTTTTGAAAACTAAATTTACACAATTTAAAATTACAAATTAAAAGTACAAAATTTCAGAGATCTACCTAGAATAGTTTAGAAAATTGAAATTTCACACCAGTCTAACCTTAATAGGGTTCCTAGTTTCTACGGTCTCTGCATTTTCCAATCGAGCCAAACAATACAATCTTGTCTCAAGAATGAATTCAGAACTTCAGAAATATATTATGTCATTCTTGCAAATAGCAAATAGGATTAAATTCAGAAATGCTTGATTTGAAAGGGAGAAGATGGTAAAAATTTGGCACAGATCCTAATTGGTACGTGATTTTCATTTGTTTCATGCAGAAATATCATTGCTGAAGCAACTTAAATTCTAGATTAGTTTTATAAAAATATTTTGGGGCCCAATTTTTTAAAAAATAAATATCAAAATACAGTCATTCATTAATCTCACAATGTATGCTCGCTTAGGTAGTGGATCGTTCCCTTTTATATTTATAGTCACTTCTTTCCTTTTTCCTTATTTCTTTCACGTTGTCACAGAGAAAACAAATGTGCGCTTTTTTTTCAGTTCTCTGTGAACAGTTCTGAACACAGCAGCATTGCATTTTTTCTCACTTAAATTACATTCTTTCCCTATGCAACTGTATACTGCATAGCGCACGCTGGACTAACAATGGCGGATTTGTCGGCATTTGCCGGCTCAAACTATTGCGGTACTCTGGATATCCACGGACTCTGGCCTGAAACATGGCGGCGTGTACCAGCAATATGTCGGTGCGTCTGAAGCAGCGTGCTGTGATCGATTTTTAACAGAAGAAAATGCTCCCCAGACAGACATTCATCGGAGATTGAAGACTGTTTACCGTGATCAATGTGTCGACATCAGTAGGCTACTGTGCGACGTTGGTCTGCACGTTCTCGTAGTGAACCACAGCTTCACTTCTATCAGCACTGCATCGTCAAAATCAAAACGATGTCCTTTCAGGTGTTCTTTAAGTTTTATAAACAGATGAAAATTTGATGGCGCCAGGTCGGAACTATATGGAGCATGATCAACAACAGCGAAATCAAGACGTTGGATGTATTCTGTTGTCATTGCACTGGTGTGCGGACGAGCGTTGTCATGCTGTAGGAGGGGCTGCTCCATATCTGGACGAACCCTTCGAATTCGTGCTTTCAGTTTTTTTAGGGTTTCACAGTACCTTACAGAAATATTGGTAATGCCTCTTCCTCTGTTGTAAGAACCATAATTGCAGAAATCAATACAACACTGAATTCACAATATGTCAAACTATTGTATACAATAAATAAATACTTCGTTGCTAGGAAAACGTGGACAGCATATGCATCACATCTTGAAAATTATTTGTGAAAGCTCATATTTAAATGCATTTATTTTAATAATATTTCCATTCCTGATTTATTGCGGATCAGCCTTAATTCTTGAAACGTACAGAATCAAATTTTTTTCTTCGATTTTGTAAGTAACTATTTCTATTTTCTGTTCTTCTAAAATTGTATTTCTATTTTAGTCCAGGAGTGTTTAAGTAGGCCTATCTCCTGTATTCCCGAAAGAATTTAATTTATATAGGGAGAATGTTGAACTGGACTGATGGTTTGCTGGTGACCATATATATAAAATTCACAGTATTTCAAAGTTTGGATCTTTCTCCGTCTTCTGATGAAAACAGAGAAGACAAAGAAGGTTTAAGTTATTAAATAGCTTAATACTTGTAAATGTAACTACTCGTGTATCCAATCATGTACAACGACTGCAAAGAGTAAGATATCTTTCTCTGTCTCTCCTTTTCCATTATTATTATTATTATTATTATTATTATTATTATTATTATTATTATTATTATTATTATTATTATTTATTTTTTTGTCTGAAGAACAAGCTATCTTCATCATTCTAAGTGTTGTTATGTCCCACCAGTAAATAAAAACATCGAATTAATCTTCATCTAAGAAATTCAATATTGATTTCCATTTCACTTATTTTAAAACGACTTATTTCAATAGTCTTCAGTTTATTTTTCCATTTTTTTTTTTTTTTTTTTAGGATTTAAACGTCACTGAAAAGTGTCAGTGTACTGTACAATACATGTTCATTTCATAAAATGGTTATAAAATATTGTTTCTTAAAAATTCATTCCCATTACAAGCCATGAAATGCTACAGAGTAGCCCGAGTTTAAGACTCACCTTCACACACAATCGGCATTAATGGCAATAGGGATATCAGCCCTATGTGCCCGCCGCCCTTATCCCCAAGTAAATATTCCAGTGTTTAATTCTGTTACAAACTGGTGTAAACCCTGAGGCCATAGTACGGTCGAAAGGATTAGATCAATGAAGAGGATTCATGACCGTATCAGGAATTAACCCGCGATCTACCGGTTTGTAGAATTACACTTTAACCGCGATGCTACCGCGCGCCCTAGTATATATATATATATATATATATATAGATATATATATATTTTTTTCATTAATCCTAATATTATTTCTGTAATTTTTCTGCGAACACATGTCTCATTTTCGTGTAGAAAAGCCTACGTAATTAAAATATTATAATTATTCTTGCAAACTCTTTTGTTTATTGTAATTTTATTCAGCATTGGAGTCTGGAAAAAAAAATAGCATTCTTCTGGAATTCACAATGACACCTTCATTTGAAAATAATTGTATGCTATATGTCTTTCATTTATTATAATAATATTTATAATATGTTTCTTTTTCTGTTTCTATTCATGGTGTTTCTAAACTACTTTTATATTTACGGTCTTACTAATAAACCGTATAGGCCTATAGTTTTATACGAGACTTGTGCACAGTTAGGACAAAAAAACGTTACTAATAAACCATGTATAAGGGATGGATATACTTATAAACAGCCTGTAACTATACATGGGAATTGCTTTGCAATAGTTATATACACGAAACCCCTTGTTTAAGCTTTGTGAGAAAAAAAAGGCCACCCTTTTAACAGCTGTTCGTATTGATTGTCATTTTATGATTATGGTTGCCTTGTAACCACAAAAAAACAAACCAAAGAGCACAGAATAATCAGAATTGCATTGGTGTAGTTGTACCCTTGGACCATAATATAGCGTGATAATCGATCAGGCCCCGTTATACAATCGATACTTAGCGCGGTACACTAGCGCGCACTATCGGATGCAATAGAGAACCTCAGATATTCTATTACAGTTACACGTCTATATAGGAGTTTTCAAAAGCCGTCAGGCTATAATACTTGCTTTGTCGTCATCACCATCATTAAAACAATCTGGTTTTTAAGCCTATGGTCTGTTCCGATCCTATAATGTGTCAGTCTAGAAGTCTCCCGAAAGGTCATTTTTTTTTATTTTTTTTAGTAGGTTATTTTACGACGCTTTATCAACATCTTCGGCCGAAAGGTCAATCTTGAGTTCTTCTTCCACGGGGTGATATTTCAGGATGAAACTTCTGTTTATTCGATGAATGTGCTGAGTCCAATTAAAATGGTAAATCTGAACTCTGTCCAAATCTAAGTAGATTTTCAGTTCTGGTAAAATGTTTTGTAACCTTATCATGTATATATTGCAGTTTTACTTAAAATTTCATCTCTGATGCCCTTATCCTTGATATATTTTGTTTTGTTATTGCCCAAATATCGTATCCATATAAAAGGTTATTATTATTATTATTATTATTATTATTATTATTATTATTGTATCTCCAATAGGGGTAGCCTTATTTTACATATGTATGCTAGAGCTATAGTTTTACACAAAAGAGATAGCCATAAAGACAACTGGAAAAGAAAGATAAAATAGCTTACACATTGAAAACAAAACATAAGCAATCTGTAATTTAGACATTGCGATTGCAAAGCAAACATGAGGCATCAATTTGAGACACACAGAAAAGCAATTACAACATACATATGTAACACTTCTTAAAAGCCGTCCTCTATAACACAAATACGCAGCTTTCAGTACCATACATTATAAATTAATACACAACAATCACAGAACACAATCAAACCATAATTAAGACATTGCGATAACATAAAGCATCCCATAACTACGACCCACATACATAATAAATCGAGCATCCGCTACAACACATACACTTCAACATAATAGTCACACTTTTAAAGGTTATAAAGTTGACTCCCAGAAGAATAAATAGGACACCGTTACTTACATTGAAGAATGTTATTTTCTACAAGGTCTTAAACACATCCGTGATAAATTTGTGAAATTCCTTTAAGCAAGATTGATTCGTAAGAACTTTAGTTATAGGTGGTGTGAAAGTTACATCGCACATTCTAAGATGGGTTCCTAGTCGGTATTTCTTGCGTTCTCGTAGCGGGCACTCAAATAATAGGTGGCGACTGTTTGTGTGGGGTGTTCACAGGGACATGAGGAGCCGTTTGGGTTATCAATTTTGAAACGTTCAAAATATGAATCGAATTTTCCGTGTCCAGTCATAAATTGTGTGGATATGTATGATGGTTCATAATTCTTCGCGTTTAGTCTATCTTTAACTGTAGGAAAACATAGTAATTCTGTGATTTGGCCATTTTTACTATTTAACAACATCGCATTTTAGTAATTTAACATGTCAACCTTCATTTCCATTTTAACATAAGAGAGGGGTTGTTTAGTGTATGGGTACTCTGTTTCCGAATTCGCAGCCATTTTGACTAGATATAAAAGGGTAGTTATAGCTAAAGTGTTGTATATTTTCAATCTAGTACGTTTCTGAGACGGTTTTAGAATTCTGTTGATGATAACTGTTATATGGAGAAACTTCGCATTTTTTGTGTTTCTTTTTTGGCATATAAGTGTATATCCAAGGTAGTTAAAAGTATCAATGTGCTGAATTACTTTATTATTATTACAATATTACTTCCAATTTGGTTTCTTCCTCTGAAAGCATTGATCTGACATAGAAGGACACATTTTTTAATGAGCTAGACGTTATTGTTTCCAAATTCTGCATTTATCTTTGCAATTATAATAAACTTCTACTACATAGTACAACCATGTATCTCATAAAACTAATAAATATTGATGAAAGTAACATTGAAATTTGAAACATTTATTCGAGACAGAGCAATACTGGCTATTTCAATACATTTTAATTTTCCGTTCGATATGCACTAATTTTAAGATACTCAATTACAATAAATTTTTATACGTGAAGCGAAATCACTGTTTCAGTTATACGGGTTTATATGAAAGCTAAATGAAGTGGTTTATTTTGAAACGACTTTTGCTTCAAGTTTGGAGACCCATGACACACAAAGGGAGAAACTCGGGTCGGAGTGTTTAGTGGCGTATGGCGTGAAGACTCGCAATAATAACAGTAATGCCAGGATTATACATATATTCGGCTGAACGCTCCAACTCTCTTGCAGTTTATTTTTCGCGTCGTTAGCACAACTTGTAAGTTATCTCGTTCCATAAGGCAAGGCTGGGTTTACATGTTGTAAAGATAGCTACAGCTTCCCTCCCACCCTGCTCGCTGCACATCTTTGTGTTCACGATTATGCTTATTTTTCTCTACACATATGTTAGTTACCCTCTGGTAGGCTCTACAAAGAAGTGAGAGGATAGTTAAAATAAAAGTTTCAAGTTATTTTACATGGAAAGTCCTCATGAATACTTTCATTGCTGTCTTGTGTAGTAACTAGAATTACTCCATCTTGCAAAACAAGACAATGATAAAGTATTAACAAGTATTATGATAAGGCGCTTTTATTGGTGTTTCGAAAGTTTTATGTCTCTTCCATGTAGCTGCAATTTCAACATGGTGCAATTATACTTATGCAAATTGATGTACAGACTACTCCAAAAATACTCATATTTTATTTTATACGTTTTGCATCTTTATATTCCTTAATTGAGCCAATTCGCAGGACTCTAAAGAGGCCAAAGACAGAATCTACCTCTGGATGAACGCTCGTTCCCATGAGGATAGTATAATTCCAACTCGTTCCATTTTACTCTATTCTTCAACAAATACTAAGGCAGAAGCAAATATGTTCAGATTTATATTGCTGCCATGTAATATTGGTAATGCCCTCAGGAGATCGCTGCTCACAAGCAGAAACAAACTGTACGTGCTGTACACACAAAGAGATAAAGAATGCGCACCATATAACTTTAGAAATAAGGTCAATAGCAGATTACATACTCTTATGGCAAAGAAGTTTGAGACGGAAATAAAATATAGTTGTAACATTAATTTTGATATGCTTTCCATTCTTTTCCTTTTTTCCACTAGTTCATTTGCCTTCCTGTCTCACTCTTTTCCTCTAGTTTTCATTATTTTTGTTTGTTTCTTGCTTTATTTTACTTGTTTTATTTAACTTTGTTTCTTTAACACTTTCTTCTATTGTTCTCTATTCTTCTTCCCTTCCATTTTTCTTTCCTGACTCTATATTTCCTTCCTTTTCCTTTTCTCTCTTTCCTTCTTGCAATTTTTCTCCCATTTCTTCCTTTCCTCCTGTTGTTTATCCCTTCCTATTTACACATCATTCGTCTTTTATATATATTCTTTCTTGCCTTCCATTCACGCGTCTATAATAGTTCAAAGAAAAAAATATTTGCTACTAAGATAATTCGGTTGACTTCTATAGCAATAAATGCGTTGCTTACAAATTTGAAATCAGCAGTTCCTAGCATGTAAGGTTTTTAGTTAAGACTTAATAAGTAACTTTGAGTTTCACAATTCAGTGCAGGAAATTACTATTTCGGCTTACAGTTATTTTTTATGTTAATGTTACTTTTATTAACTTAAATTAGCTAAATTTTAAAGGAGAAACATTTGCCTGCATTACATAATAAGCTCCATAAACCATTTAAATATGCTAGACAGCTTTGCTTTTACGTTTATGTGTAGATGTAGTTGATTGTCGTATGAACCAGCCATCAAGTTCGGACGAAATTGGCCTTATTTCCATTACGTAATTACATGTCCTGCTGAAATATTTTCTCATGTTCATCACTTACATCGTCGATATTAGTTGGAAAGAAGTAAATATGTGTGTGCAAGAAGTAAAAATTCAAAGACATATGCCAGCCTACTGTTCAAGTATGTTACTACTAGCTCAGCATAGTATCAGTTCGACAATTTTCTAGAAACCCTGCCAAAGAACGAACGTGTTCCAGACTTCCACTTCAAGGACTGAGTATCAACCTAAATATAGTATCGAACATCAACTATCGTATCTCTTGTCCAATAAAAATTCCTACTTTCAAGTTTACATCACTTTTCAGTCAACTATATATTTCCTGCATCTTAAAACGATCACCATCATGTTTCTAGTTATCAAACCAAGTTTAATGTGAATGGATGGAAGATATGTTCTGTGGGTCGAGTACCCTGTATTACATAATTGTGTTTTCTAACAGTACGTTCAGTCCTTGAAAGTCAGTGCAGTGTTATATCTTAAAATTATTGCTGTCATCATGGCTATTTCACAAACATGAGAAGCACATGTTTTTGGTTTATCCCAAGTCTAGACTCAAGAGAAGAGTTAAATGTTGAGTAATTTATCACCTTCAGGAGGATGTCTATGGATTCGTAAGTCAGCTATGCTGATAGAAGTTTCTTGTAACTTATGTGTGACAACACTACTCAAACTAGTTTTTGAAAGTCAATGAACAGTCTCCATTCTTGTAGCTGATGTATATAACCAATTGTTTTTCATCAGGTCATTTATGTAGAACGAAAACACATATAGGCCCGCATGGAATTTACCCTGCGGTACCCTTTCGTAGCAAAATCCACTCCCTCAGCCTAGAGATTAACAAGTCAGATTTTTTTTGCACATGGACAAATCTCTTACCAAGTCATCTATATCAGTGGTTCTCTAACTTTGAAGACACCCTTTTCATAGATCAGTATTTTCGCGTACCCCTTCAAATTCGTCAATGGAATGATGGGTAGATTAGATTTTGGGGGTTAATATTAAATAATATGGGTAGTGATATTTCTGTACATATTTTCCAAAACAGAATTTCATGTCTGCCGCCATAGTTACTTAATTTATTTTAACAATTTTGAATCAGAAAAGAGCAGAAAATGCCTGCTGAAACAAATGAGAGATCTGTATAATCCACATGAACTTTCAGCCAAAAATAAAATAGCTGACATTCACTTGAAAGTTTTTCCAAGTAATGTCACACGATAACTCAACGAACTAATCTTATTTCTTTTCGGGAGATTGAATTTATATAGGCCTGTCGTTTAAATTAGGAATCGGAAAATAATCTTGATGACGTTTAAGCTAGTGATCCATTATAGACAAAACTTATAAAATGTTTGTGGTTATTATGTTTAAACTTATCTTAAACTGATCAGTAAATTTAATAACACATTAGGCCATTGTTGACAATAATCTACCGGATTTATAAATTGTACCAACAACGGTCAATGCAATTGAGGCCTTATTGCCACACAAAACTTCTTACAACAATCTTTTACGTCGTTTAATAACACACGAAGGCTGTCGACAACAAATTAATGAATTTTCAAGTTGTTCCAACAAAGGTTAATTGGACATTAACGTCACGTTAAAAAAAAGTAAATAAAAATCCTCCGGAAAGAAGAAAACAATTTTTCTATCCAGAATAACCGCAAACACCCAGAATGAGCTTCAGGGACTCCCGAGGATCCACTGATCTAGATCATTTTGTTTAAGCGAGTGAGGTTTGTTCTCCTATCCTTCTGCTTCATAAAACGCAGCATTAAAATTACCTTCTTCCTCTTCCTTCACTTCCTCATATGAGTCGCCACTGTCAACATTATAATCTTATAGGAAAAGTGGCACAGAAACCTCTGAGTGAGTCACGAGACACTAGTTTCAGATGATTGGCAGTTTGTATGTACAGCTGTCAAAAAAAAAAAAAAAAAAGTGGCCGCACTCTTGAACTGCGAATATTTTCAAAGTCCACTTCGGGTCGCAGCGATGTTACACGATGCATGTGCTTGTACAAGCAGTTCCGCAACTATAAAAGTGTTCCATACCTGCGCCTCGTAGACCAGCGGTAGAGTGCTTGTTTAATGATTCAAAGGTTGTGGGTTCGGGCCTTCATCAAGTTTTCATTTTATTTTTCAATCGTTCTTTAGCGATGTAAATGCTATTCAAATTATCATTTATATTCAGTTATCGTTCTTTATGGATATCACGTTATTTACATTTTGTTATCGTTCTTTACAGATATGAATAAAATTCAAGTCATCATTTGTATTCTGTTATCGTTTTATAACGATATGAATAATAATAATTATTATTATTGTATCTCCAATGGGGGTTAGCCCTATTTTACATATGTATGTTAGGGCTATAGTTTCATACACAAAAAAGATAAGCATAAAGAGAAATGGAAAAGAAAATTAAATTAGCTTACGCGATGTAAACAAAACATAAACAATCCGTAAATTAGGCATTGCGATTGCAAAACAAATATCAAGTATCAATTTGAAACATACAAAAACATTAACAACACACATACGTAACACTTCTATAACACAAATATGCAGCTTTCCGTACCATACATCATAAATTAATACACAATAGTCACACAACACAATCAAACTATAATTACGACATTGCGACGTCATCAAGCATCCCATAACTGACTCACATACATAACAAATCAAGCATCCGTTACAACACATACACTTCAACATAGTAACCACACTTTTAAAAGTTACAAATTTGGCTCCAAGACGAATAAATAGGACACTGTTACTAATTACTATTCTTCTACAATTTCTTAAATACATCTGTAATAAATCTGTGAAATTCCGATATGAATAATATTCACGTTTTTTATATTCTGTTATTGTTCTTTAGCGATATAAATAATATTCAAGTTATCATTTATATTCCGTTTTCCTTCATTAGCATTATAAAATAATATTCAAGTTATTTATATTGTTATTGTTCTTTCGCAATATAAATAATCTGTAATTATTATAACACAAATAAACATATTTCTTTGTAAAATAGGTTATTTTATTTAGATAATTAAATACGTATTATATAATATCTTATATTAATTAAACAAACCGATATTTATCATTTATATTGTTATCGTTCTTTAGTGATACTGTATAAATAATATTCAAGTTATTTATATTGTAATCGTTCTTTAGCGATATAAATAACATACATTTAATACTAGGTTTGGAAAAATCCAGTTGCATAATACTGGTATTAGTTTTTCTTTTTGTATTATTACATTATACTATCTTGAACCAAATAAAATGAAAAGGAGTAACGACGAATTGAACCTGAGACGTTGACATCTAAATTCCGACGTTCGTCCGCTGAGCTAAGAGGGCAAAAGTGTGGAAACATTTTCGGAAAAATTAGCCCAATCACACTCTAAGATTTTCTGATGATTCGTAGAAGCTACTCTAGGATGCGGGGGGCAAAGGCTAATTGAGATTTCCCGGTCTCTGATCGGGTCAAACATCCTGATAGAATTAATATTTAACCCTTGCCGTGACTTTCGGTGAAGTCCGGAGGGCCCAATTAGTCAAATCCACTCTCCTCATCTCCACGCTTGGGCCCCCTGGAATTTAATAAGATACGAAAGAGATAGTGGTGTGTGGTAAGCAACGGGATGTTATCGCATTTAGGCCTATCTTTCCCAAGAAAAACTGCAAACAAGAACAAAGGAAGCTTTTAATAGAAGAAGAAGGATCTTCTGCGCACCTCTGGAAAAAGAACTAAGGAAGAGACTAGTGAAGTGTTTTGTGTGGAGTGTGGCATTGTATGGGGAAGGAACGTGGACATTACGACGAAATGAAGAGAAATGAATTGAAGCATTTGAAATGTGGATGTGGAGAAGAACGATGCGTGTGAAGTGGACAGACAGAATAAGAAATAAAATTGTGTTTGAAAAAGTGAGTGCAGAAAATGATGCTGAAACTGATTAGAAAGAGAAAAAGGAATTGGTTGGGTCTCTGGTTGAAAAGAATAATAGACGACATTAGGATATGTGGATCATATGCGGAGACTAAGAGGAAGGCAGAAAATAGGAAAGATTGGAGATTGCTGGGTTTGCAATGAAAGACCTGCCCATGGACAGAACACTTATGTATGTGGGTATGTTCAGAATGCCTGGAATATCGTGTCTAAGAACAGTCGCTATTTGCAAAGACTAGTCGATTCCATGCCACTCGACTGCAAGATGATCGAGATAAGAGGAAGATAGACTAAATATTGAATTGTGGCTTTTTGTTTTGTTTTTTGAACGCTTAATTGTTTGTATGTTTTAAGGCCGACGCCAGTAAATTTGTTTTGTTTATGCCACGAAAGATATTTTTATTGAGAATAAAATCTTTTTTCTTTCCATTTGCAGCCACAATATCATAATGATAAAGTCATGGCATAATATATTAATGAACCTGATGTTAATTACTAAAATAATCGTAAAAGAGAAAGGAGCCATTATGTCTAGTTTGTCTCTCCCAAGAACAGAACAAAAAAGAACATAAAAAGCACGAGGTTGTAGTCGAACGCAGGGCCTCACGAATAAGAGGCCTGAACGCTATCATTACGCTATCGAATAACACGCAGAATACTTCAATTATAACTGTAGATATCAGGCAACGTGGTCCAACAACATGTAACATCGCCTGTCTCCGAATTGTAGAAGATACCCGAAGGGAACTTTGTTTCAGGAGAGCGGCCACTTTTTCTTTTGACAACTGTACAATTTGTATTGTTTTGTCAAGGACGTTTGATTTTTTCCATGCAACAGTACCAACCTGCATGGTGATATTTTTGCTTACGCCAAATCATTGGCACAGCGAAAGGCATGGATTTTATTTTCCCGGATAACCACTGTGTAACACCAGTGTAATACATACTGCAGCTAATGTGAGATGTCCATACATCATCACAATTCCTAACCTGTGTACCAAGCCTAGATCATATATGTAACACATAACTCCTCCCTACGTTAAAATCGGCAGCAATTTGAAGAGAACAACCGCCAGGATCGCCACCCGTCCGCCGTAAACGAACACGAGATGGCAGCACAGTCGCTAATGGAATTCAAATGGGTATTATGACGTGACTCCTTATGTAAGAACTAGATGGCAGCATAGTAAACCTGACAAAAGTTGTTAACCTCAAAGCCTATAACCCCGACATATCTGTTACATATATGATCTAGGTAATTCCCATAAGCAGTCTTCAATTTTTTGTTACGTCCTTAACTGAACATGTGGTAAGTATTTTATACAAATGTAGAGAGAGAGAGAGAGAGGGAGGGAGAGAGAGGGAGGGAGGGAGAGGGAGAGGGAGAGGGAGAGGGAGAGGGAGAGGGAGAGGGAGAGAGAGAGAGAGAGAGAGAGAGAGAGAGAAAGGTGTTAATGTTATGTTTTATCTAACGACGCTCGCAACTGCCGAGGTTATATAAACGCCGGCGGTGTGCCGGAATTTTGTCCCATAGGAGTTCTTTTACATGCCAGTAAATCTAGTGACATGAGCCTGTCGCATTTAAGCACACTTAAATGCCATCGAATTGACCCGGGATCGAACCCACAACCTCGGGTATAGAATGCCAGTGCTATACCAACTGCGCCAACCAGGTCGACGATTGAGAGAGAGAGAAAGAGAGACAGAGAGAGAGGGAGGGAAGAAGGAGAGAGAGGGGAAGAGAGGGAGAGAGAGTGTGTGTGTGTGTATGTGTTTACAATCCATTATTTTAAAGCAAGTGATTTCTTAACAATGCAATTGAAGCTTACAAATGCAAGTAAACAAACATATATACATATATGTATATTGTATTCACATGTATGTATGTATATATGTATGTATGCATGTATGTATATATATATATATATATATATATATATATATATTCATATATACATATATGAGGTCTCGCCATCCTCATTGAATAATCAATGACTATAAGTAGCCATACTGTAAATATCTATTAATTTGAGAAAAATTCGTTCCGGCACCGGGAATCGAACCCGGGACCTCTCAGCTGTGTTCAACTGAAGTGAAGTGAAGTGAAGTGAAGTGAAGTGAAGTGAAGTGAAGTGAAGTTATTCTTTCACCCATAAAATTTGATGAGAGAATAGTATTCCTTCCTAATCAACATTGCCACTCTATCGCGAGCGCTTTATTTTGTGTTACTTTTATGCACTAATAATAGTCATAAATAAGGCTAGAGTTTATTGTACTCTTTCCATTCATTTTGTTTTCAGATAGCATACTATTGCTACACCCATATTCTTGTTTTTAAATGTTTTCTAATTCTATATCTTTGTGTGTGTCTGGCCCTTTACATTAATTTCCATAACAACAAAAACAAAAATTATTATTAATATTATTATGATTATAGTTGTTATTTTTGCCACTGTAATTAATATTATTATTTTTATTATTATTATTATTATTATTATTATTATTATTATTACTATTATTATTATTATAATTATTATTATTATTATTATTATTATTATTATTATTATTATTATTATTATTGTCACATTTAAAATGTGTGTGCTGGAAAAAGTGGGTGAAGAAGAAATAATGCTGAAATTCATCAGGAAGAGAAAAGAAATTTGTTAGTTCACTGTCTTAGAAAAGAACGGCCTAATGAAGATGCACTGGAAAGAATAGTGAACGGGAGAAATTTTCGGGAAGAAGAAGAAGATATCAGACGATACCTGATATTAAGATATATGGATTATATGTGGAGGTTAAGAGGAAAGCAGAAAATAGGAAAGACTGGAGAATGGTGTGTTTGTACTGAGAAAACTATGAATGAATGATGTAGAACTTGACGCTTTCCCGGCGTTGAATATGGAGTAATTATTCTATGTATGAATGAATATGTACACATATAAACTTCACAAGATAAACACTATAAGATATTGAAATAAGAATATCTGATAACTGAAATAAATAAATATGAAGCATCAAAGAAATAATCGTATGTGTAAATATACAGTATATATATTTGATATACTTCGGGAAATATTTTAGGTGAAAATTACACTCTCGGAATCTGGACGTTACATAAAGTGGATCTTGAATACACGTGTGATTAACTATATTTTCAAGAAATGTAACGAGTTCAGGACATTACACTTTGCGAAGATTCTCCTGCGAACTGAATCGACGTTTATATTCTGAGATGGTAGAACAGATTGAAGAAGAACAGTTCGGCTACAGGAAAGGAAAAGGTACGAAAGATTCAATTCGACTGCTACGAACAATTGTCGAAAGATACCTAGAGAAGAATAAAGAAGTGTATGTAATATTTTTGGACTTAGAAAAGGCATTTGACATAGTGGATTGGAATAAACTGATGAGAATCCTAAAAATAATTGGTTTGGACTGGAAAGAGAGAAGGCTGTTCAGCAATCTTTATGTGAAACAACTAACCAAAGAAAGGATAGGAGAAGAAATGTGAGAAGGAAGTGAAATAGTGAGAAGAGGACGTCCTTTATCACCTAACCTGTTCAACATCTACTTGAAGGATTTAATGAAAAACTGTTTTCAGAACATGGGAGGGGTGAGAGTAGGAGGAAGAAGAATAAAGTGCATAAGATTTGATGATGATACGTCATTGTTAGCAGAAGGCAAGATGATACTAAGGGATATGCTACTGAAGCTAAATGACAGCTGTGAGCAGTATGGGATGTAGATAAATGCAAACAAGACGAAGACCATGGTCATAGAAATAAAAGTAAAGAAGGTAAACGTGCGAATTCTAAATGAGGCAGTAGAGCAAGTGGACAGTTTCAAATACTTAGGGTGTACTATAAGCAGGATCATGAGCTGCTGCCGGAAATAAAAAGGAGGATAGCAATGGCCAAGGAAGCTTTTAATATAAAAAGGAACATCTTCTGCTGATCTCTGGAAAAAGAACTAAGGACGAGAGTAGTGCAGTGTTTTGTGTGGAGTGTGGCATTGTACGGGGCAGAAACATGGACATTACAACGAAATAAAAATAAGCGACTAGAAGCATTTGAAATGTGGATATGGAGAAGAATGGAACGTGTGAAGTGGACAGACAGAATAAGAAATAAAGCTGTGTTAGAAAGAGTGTGTGAAGAAAGAATATTGATGAAACTGATCAGGAAGAGAAAAAGGAATTTGTTGGGTCACTGGCTAAGAAGATAGCAGATGATAGACGACATTAAGATATATGGATCATATGCGGAGACAAAGAGGAAGGCAGAAAATAGGAAAGATCGGAAAATGCTGGGTGTGCAGTGAAAGAACTACCCTTAGGCAGAATACTTTGAGTGAATGAATATAATTATTCACTGCAGCTAAATATTTGTGTATTCTTAATAATTATTACTAATTTTACTGTTGCTGTAAGATGAAAGTCATTGAATCAAGCAGTAATAGCTTAAGTTATAAGTAAAGTACCGGGGTTTCCCTCCGTCCCCCAAGAATAAGCTATAGAATGTGAGAGAATCGATGGTTGCAAAACCTTTATAAGAATTTCGCACCTTCATAGCGTAGGCGTCTTTCATAAAGAACTTCATGCTCAAAGAGGACTTCACAGGTTTCTACACTTTCCATCTCATTCTTATCACTTTAACATGAAGTAATGCCGCCATAAGCTTTACAGAAAGAAAGGATATTGTAGTAGTTTTACAATCTAAAAATAAATAACCAACAGAGCTACGAGTGATAAAAAATAGTTAATTGATGTTCTGGCGAACAGTGGTGTAAAGAGAGATCGTGGGTATGCTTTGTCCCTGCGCATAAAAAGTTACGTATAGTCATTACCGTATTCAAAGCTGTTGAGCATTCATGAGGTTCTTGCTATCCGTTATGACGATGTGTTTCGAATTCTAGCGGATGTTTAAAAAATGAGACCCAACCTTAAAAGAAGTCTTACTACCTATACACAAAGCGCATGAATAAAAAAATAAAACTTCCACTTACATATGCATAGGATGGTCTTTCCTTCATAACTCTTCACCTCAACGAGTTTTGATTTATTTTTTAGACGTTTCAGCATTTGCATGTGGACTCCACACTGTGCCAATTATAACATACAGTACATACACACGAACGTACGCCTGGTAATTCTGTTGATATCGCAAGCCACAGATTTACTAGGCATAAAATTAAAATTCTTTATCTGTGATTTAGATTCACATAAAGTACGGAATGTATGGGACAGATGTAATTAGCGTATTATTGCTGGTAGGTTCTGATTTAACTTTAACCAGCTGGCAGGTAATAAAATATTTCACATCTCCTTATGAAACGAAAACAGCTTCATTGAGTGATAACTACTGTGGCCTTGTTCTGCGGGAATTCACATTCCAACAAAAATTGAAAATATATACTGCACTCATCACTTAATATTCCGAATATGTAATTCTCATACATACATACATACATACATACATACATACATACATAGACACACACGCATACACGCATACAAGCATACACGCATACATGCATACACGCATACAAGCATACACGCATACATGCATACACGCATATAAGCATACACGCATACAAGCATACACGCATACATACATACATGCATAAATACATACATACAAGCATACACGCATACATACAGACACGCATACAAGCATACACGCATACATACATACATGCACACATACATACACACATACAAGCATACACGCATACAAGCATACTCGCATACAAGCATACATACATACATACATACATACATACATACATACATACATACATACATACATACATACAAGCATATACGCATACATGCAGACACGCATACAAGCATACACGCATACATACACGCATACACACATACAAGCATACACGCATACATACATACACGCATACAAGCATGCATACATACATACATACATACATACATACATACATACATACATACATACAAGCATATACGCATACATGCAGACACGCATACAAGCATACACACATACATACACGCATACATACATGCATGCATACTCACATACAAGCATACACGCATACATACATACAAGCATACACGCATACATACATACATACATACATACATACATACATACATACATACATACATACATACATACATACATGCATGCATGCATGCATGCATGCATGCATACATACATACATACATACATACATACATACATACATACATACATACATACATACATACATACATACATACATACATACATACATAACCATAGTCCATCTATTACGCCTAAAACCTCATTGATGATCCCCTATAATTTCAGCTACATAAGGAGACCTGTAACACATACTGCATATATTGCGAATTCTTGTGTTATTGTTACTGTAATTATACAGAATATATTTTCTTTATTTATTCAGGTGTTGTAACCGTAGATATATTGATATAATTATTATAATGGCAATGGTAGATAGTACAACAAGGTATGATAATGAAGAAGTCAGTTCCCGTAGTACATGGTTAATTATTTTCTAGCTGAACGAAACAACAGTAATGATTTCGAACTGTCACTCCTTGTTGTAGGGAATTACTAGAATAATAATAATTTTGCCTTGTCGATTTTAAGATTTCATATACTCACAAGCAAACATTCTGATGGGGGCAGATAGAAAAGTTATTTTTTTTTCTTCCACCATGTTAATAATGTCAAAAGAAATGCTTATATAAATTTTGGCAACTCGACCGCAAGTACTAGGGCCGTAAAAAGTAAGTTCGCCAGGGGCCGTTATCAGAAATAAAACACAATTTCATTGGAAAAATTTATTGGAACATACAGCAATTGTTGAGCTATTTTTAACATATTCCTCACCGGAATTGAGACATTTGTCAATCATGGGATCGACGGAGAGGTGCAGATGGCTGTCAAACGCTGGTTCCGATCCCAGGCGGAAGACTTCTACGACACAAGAATACAAAAATTGATCCTATGGTATGACAAATGTCTCAATTCCAGTTGGAGATATGTTGACAAATAGCGCAACAATTATTGATATATCTGTTTCAATAAATCTTTCCATGCAATTGTGCAATTCTATACATATCTAATTTCTATACGGCCGCACCTAGTACATACGTGGAATTTACACTACTAACATAGTATATACAGGTTTTACTGTCTGAAATATCTTTAAGATAAGGACAGGATGGATTGCTCAAAAAAGTTATTATAGGGAATTAATTTGGCATAACTTTACTTAAGCTATCGTTTTATTTTAGTTATTGCATGAAATGCCTATATACAGTATTTAGGTATTGCAACATAGCCTAATAACCGTGTTTACTTAAAGGTTTTCTATACTTCATATTATTTTAGTTTGTCGTCAAGTAAAATATTGTACTCATGGAATATAAAATATGGTGATTAACTGCTTGCTTTCACGTGTCAATATTGAACTAAGTATATAAATACCTCGTTGACAATTTTCAGCTTGGGAGCCATCTTCAGAATTGATGAGGTCCTTTCGTCTTTCGTTGTTTTCATTTGTTTGTTGGGGGTGCGTTTATGTTGTGTAATGTGGAATCAAATAGGTGTATGTTCTGAAATTCAGTTGAGTGTTGAGGATTTGTTGGGATGTGTTTTGGTGTGTCTGTATATTTCGTTTTGTTCTATTGTGTTTAGTATCTGGTTTTTCGGTTGGATATGTAGAATTTCCATTTCTGTGTCTATGTTGATGTAGTTGTGATTGGGGTTTGTGATGTGTTCTGCGTTTGTGGAAGTGTTGTGTGATTTGGTTATGTTGTGATGTCTTATTTGTAACGTCTTTGAAATGATCTGCCTGTCTATCTGTCCGATGTAAATGTTGTTGCAGCTATTGCAAGTGAGTTTGTATACACCTGTTAGGTTGTATTGTTTGTGTTGAGATGCTTTTGTAGAGTGTTCTGTATGCGATGTGGTTTAATTTCTTGAATGAATAGGCGATCTTGTGTGTGTTTTTTGTTTTCTTACGTTAGTGAGATGTATTTTTTGTTTTTTTTTTGTGTTTGTGTTGCGTTTCTATGTTTCTTGTAATTATGTTTTGTATTTTCTATTTTGTTGTCTATTATGTTGGGGTTGTATCCATTTTCTTATGCTATGTATCTGATAATATTTATTTCCTTTCTGCAATCTTGCTGGTTTATTGGTATGTTGAGTAGTATGTGTACCATGGCTCGAAATGCAGCATGTTTGTGTTGAGTTGGGTGACTGGATGTGTTGTGTATGTGTGGTTGTTGTTGTTGCTTTTCTCTAGGTTTTGAATGTATATTTTTATTTTTATTTGGTTTTCTGTTTCTTACCACACTTATAATCTCCCTTCTTTTGTCTTGTCTTTTGTAAAGGTTATCCATTACCTTCATCTAAATACACTTTGCATGTGTACATAAATTAAATTATGGTTTAAAAGTTATTAAACCTAACATATTAATTGATGTTATGGGAGAGAAATTTAAAGAGAATAAAGATTCGCAATTAAGATTGTGCATTGTAATGTGTAAGATATCTGTTTTATAACGAGGATTTCATCGTGAGAAAAAGTAGAAAGCAATGTTAAAAATTGAATTAAAAGTATAAGAGATCAGATGCAAAGTTTATATCCAGTATATGAAAACGCTTAGCATGGAAACTACCGTACAGGATGTGGAACGAACGTCATGAGAGCATGTCCAAGTCAAGTATACACGAAGTACGATGGATGGCGTGAAGACGGAGAATACAAATATGGCAAAGCAATTCTACAAGTTTGAAACCCATGGGAAGAAGTTTATAAAGACTGTTCAAATAAAGATCAAACGGATACGGTTGGAAGGAAAGAGAGCGGATAGAAGATATGTGTGTCTGGTGTCTGACGTTCTGCAAGATTGTGAGAAGGGAAGGCAAATAAAAATGTTCTTTATATAGGCCTATAGAATGAAAAAAAAAAAAAACATTATGAAAGAAACGTACAAAGTTCATAATACAAGACACTAGTGGTTACCATAGTTTATATTGTAAACTAGAATTTACAAGTACTAATCAATTTAAATTATAATTGTTTCATCCCCGGATTGAAGGACCAGGGATTTCTTAACAGGTTTAACTTATAGTATGTTTTTATGCAAAAGAAATCGTCCCGCCAAAGTTTTAAACCGGTCGGATTAGCAGGCCAATGACATTTAGGGGTTGCAGGTAGTGTGAGCACAGTCTAGTATATATACAGTCACGAAGCATGAGTTGTGAGGGTGCTAGAAACAATAGACTGTGCCTGTACTATTTCGCATTGTCTGTAATGAGGCGATATTAGCGATCCTGGTGGTTGGCAACTGTCTATGGATGCATATTTACTACGTATTGAGCTTCGTGACTGTATATACTAGATTGTGGTGTGAGTAAGGACAAGCAACCTCTAAATATCATTCTCCTGCTAATCCGACTTGTTTAAATCTATTGGCGGGACGATTCCTTTTACGTATATAAAAGTATATTATAGTAGGAAAATTATTAATGCAATAGAGAATATTGCGCGTCGAAATTCAACATGGCAGAGTAATGGCCGACAAGTCCACCGCTGTGAAATAACGGACAGAGCATCTGAATATGAAACGAACGGGTTCGAATCCTAGTCGGGAAGTTACTTGGCTAGTTTTTTCCGGGGTTTTCCCTCAATCAATTGAAGCAGAATTAGTAGATAGCTTTCAGCGTTGGACCTCTGACTCATTTCGTCATCATTAATTCACAAATCATCATCATCATCAACATCATCATCATCATCATCATCATCATCTATCCACAGCACGGGTTCAGTTCACGGTGCGGCGTGCTGTAAGATTACTTGTACAAGAGTGCGGTCGTTCGGCTAAACAAACATTCACAAAATAGGAGTGGTAAACTGCAGTGCAAGCCTTCGGGTCCCTCCTCCTAACAAGAGAAAAAAAATTGCCGACAATTATGTCTGAAGTCTCTATTAGGGACAGGCTTTTTTACATGTCGTAAATCCAGGACGCGGCCCTCCAAGTTGTACCTGCCTCCCAGAGAGTATATCGTCCTTTGTAATCCATTTTCCTCGGCCGGGCTTGAAGCCGCGAGCCAAGGATCCAATGACTATCATGATAACCTCTAGACCACCGGGAACGACGAGGTTAAATTTTCTTTCGAAGTTGCTTTCTCTGGAATCACAAGCTCTTGTTGTCTAAATGTCTGACTAATTATAGAGTTTCATAACACTTATTAATGTATTCAGCACTAATCGTCATTCCTCGCGTGTCCTAGACTCGTAAGCTTCATCTTCATCAGCCCTTTGAGAGCTATCCTCCATTTCTCTTCACCTGTGACTAGTCAACAGCTTACGCTCCCCAATAAGTGTGATTTTTTTTTTCCTATTCAACTTGTATATATCATTCGTTATTTCGTGAAACAAAATGCTTGCGTGCGCAGTAGCATATAATAAGAATCTTATGGTGAGAGTAAGCGAGCTCGCTGGCTACAAGTAGAAGCGTAGCGAGGGAAGGAAGCTTCTCAGTGTACTTTCTTCTTCCTCTGACGCACACGTATGTTTCACGAGATTACGAATGACCTAAACATTAATATTAGGTCTTCTCATAATAGTGCTGCTCATCGGAATGACTACTGCCGCGGAGGAATGGAAGATTACGAATAAAGCTCTCCACCGGTGATCTCCGGTACTATCGTAGGTGGAATAGGGGACATACGGAGGGATGTGGTGGTTCGGAGCGAAGCGAAGTTGGAGGACGTAGAGCTCAAGGACGACCGGCGCGTACGGACTGAGGGTAGTTGTGAGTGGAATAGAATGGCACCAAATCGTATATCCGTCGCATGGAAATCCTTTAATTTAGTTGAAGATAATAATAAAGTCGCACACTGTGAACTTTGTGGGCGAATTTACTCTAAGGGTGGTGGAACTTCGAATTTGTTAGACCATTTGAAGCGATCGCACAATCGCGAACTTGAAGAAAGTAAGTAAGTAAATTTAACTGTTCAAAACACTTTTGAATTCTTTTAAAAAGCGTGTTTACTTTGATTTATATATATAAAAGTTCTAATAAATAATTTCGTGGTTTTGTGTGCACACAGAGTAATATTGGGAATGAAAAACTGAAAAGCAGAAGAATTTCAGCAAAAAAGGACCCTCTAAGATTGATCCAGCATATTGTTACGAGATGAAACTCTAAACTTTAGTGATGAGCCGCTTACTTGAAAGGAAATATGAGTTGATGATTGTGTTCCCAGAAAAGCCAAACGCTCCTAGGATGCTAACAGGTCCGTATTTGGAAATCTCTATGGCGTGGACCAGGTTAGATAGATTCTCTGAGTAGGTCTAAATTTTAAAATGTAGGTATCTAAGTATTTAGGCTAACATTAAGAGCCGCGGTAGTGGTACTCGTACTTGCTGTCAAAAATAAATTATTACCATTCATATACACATTGACAGTCAATTAGTGATATCACCGTTTTTGTAGTTTTAAAATTTCGCAAAACATTTGATACGATTTTTTTGAACTGCTTTAGTGCTATTGTTTCAAAGGTCCACAGTCTAGAAAAAAAGTCTTGAAATTTCTATAAAACGTAACTTTCGAGACAATAAAATTCATACATAACTTATATGGAATATTTAAAAGGCAACTTGAGTTATTAGATTAAAATATTGAGTTTTATTCTGAAACTAAAGAAACGTGTGTAATAATATAATTACAATTATCCTAAGTTGATATCCGCTTATATTTTGTATTACAGAGGAAGAGTGACGCGTTTTAGAAGAGACAGTTCAAATACTGACACCCTTTAACACAATGATCACAATCCTGTCTGGTGAAGAATCTTAATAAATTATTTTGGACAGTAAACTTTAACCATTGATACCACACGTTTCTTTTGTTCCATTCTGAAACTTCCTTAATATATTTTACTCTAAACTAAACCGATTAGAATAATAATTTACAAAAACTGTTTGTGAATAAACGAGTGTTTCCAGGAAAATTATAAATGTTTACATTAGCTACTGAAAAGCTTCACTTCTGTGTTAGTTTTCAGTTAATGTTTATATTATTAATTTTATCAATGACATAAAACTAATACGCCATTCCACATATACTACGAATTTCAAAACTAAAAAAAAAAAAAATCTGTCAGCTAACATAGTACTTCAAGCAAAACGAGAAAAAAAGAAGTGCCGAAGAAAGAGAGAGAGAGGGAGAGAGAGAGGGAGAGAGAGAGGGAGGGAGAGAGAGAGAGAGATAAATAAAAGAGAGAAAATAAACAACAAAAAATTACACACTTATTTTAAAAGATACGCGGACGTCAGCGGGCTCCAATCACTACCTGATCCGATTAAAGGAATGCTCAGTGGAAAACGTATGTCTGCGCCGCAGCACATATACAACCTGCGCGGCATCAATCGGAGTTAACCGGAGGTCTCCGACTGAAAGCGCACAAACAACCGCTCCGGAGAAAAACCTAATCATAAGCAGCACTATGTCATACGTAAAGTCGGTTTTTTAAGTTTGATGTTTTGTAAGATTTTAATGATTTTCTTCAGTTAGACAATGCAATTTAGAGGACGTTATGGTTATTATTGCGTATTGTGAGCATGTGTCAGTCGAAAATTGTTAATACAAAGAATATAACATGGAGGTGGTAAAGTTAGAGACCTTCTAAAGCACTACTGGAAACAAAATTATAAAGCTGCTGTCGTGGGTCACAAATTATGTGAAGTCGAGGATGAAGGTGTCGTTAGTCAGCATGTAGTACAATGATGGTTCCAGATTCTTAGTAATGAAGAAGGATATATTAAAGATTTTAAATGTTCTGAAAGATGTAAGGTATGAAATATTGGCAATACACACAGAATATTGGAAGAAAAACAACAAAAAATGTACTCGTAGATTTCTTAACTTTGTGCTTCAGAAGATACAATATATATCCACATTAAGACACTTATGGAATATTGACAATACACACAGAATATTGGAAGAAAAACAACAACAAAAAAGTACTCGTAGGTTCCTTAACTCGGTGCTTCAGAAGATACAATACATCTCCACATTAAGACGCTTAGAAAATCATACAGAATTTGTAGATCTGTACCTCATGAATTGGCACCTGAACAGGTTCAATGCATAGTGAACATGTATCATATTATTACTAAGAACCTATTTTTTCTTCACTCAACTCAGTTTCTGGAGCAGAATGTGAGGTCTTTTCATTATTATCACTGTTATAACATAAATTGAGATCAGATTTTTCTTTACTGATACTCAATTTCTGAAGTAGAATTATTATTATTATTATTATTATTATTATTATTATTATTATTATTATTATTATTATTATTGGCTCCTGGCTGTTAACAAGCACATTAATAATATAATAAAAATAAACAAATAAATAAAAATTAATAAACAAGTGTATGCTGAGAGCTACACTTTTTACTCATGCTCTGTTTCTGAAGCATAATTTGAGGTCTTATTATTCTTGTAGTATAGACTTCATTTATTTATTGTTCATCTAACTGCTTCATGTGGTTTCCCTCACAATATAGACTGAGAGCTTATTATTCTTTATTCATACTTGCTTTCTCACGCAGGGAAAACCCAGCTATATTCCTACATAATTTATTTTCTTTCCTTTTTTTTTTTTTTTTTTTTTCAAAATTGCCATGTGCATTCATATCGTCATCTTTTCGTGAACTAATTTTCATCTGCTGATCTTAAATGAATATTACACGCTTTTTTACGATATTCTATCCATTTGGCGATTTTATACAATTTATCATTATTTTATATCTTAATTCACTACTTTATCTGGTATAGCCTCTTTTTTAATTTTCTTCTAAGCATTCTGTTGTGTTGAGTATCTTTTTTCTCTTAAAATGAAGGAATCGTATATATTCTGAAACCCATATTAATTTATTCTTTATTTATTTCTTCAAGCAGCGAGGGCTCACAGATAGAATTCATCGGCCGCGTCTCAAGTCAAATTTGGGATATAACCGTTGTCCTATTTAGATGGCGGCTTGGCTTCGCGTTGACCCCTGTAACAGGTGCTCCACTATGAATCAGTCTAAGGTGTTAAATGAAATATATTCTTCAAGATTTCAAGGTCCAAGGAAACAATGAAACGAAATTTAATCATATATTACATGTAGATAATGAAATTAGACAACCCAATAATTAATTAGAATTCGAAGTGCCACACACCACGCGATGAGTGCCAAGCCACCATTGTACGCAGGTCACTCACATATGGTAATTCCTTCTGTGGGTTGCGTCTTCTTTAGTAACGTCTTGTATTGTAATTAATTGTTGCTGTTCAACACATACATACAAAAGCGTTGTACAAGAATTCTAGGCGTCACTCTTTCTACGTCGTTAAGACACTGCTTCAATGTACGTAATGCGCAATTTTTATTGGGAATCCAGTGATATTTGTTTCACTCTTAAGACATATGCATAAACAAGTTATTATCAAAATACCATATTATTTAGGATACTTACTTACTTACTTACTTACTTACAAATGGCTTTTAAGGAATCCGAAGTTTCATTGCCGCCCTCACATAAGCCCGCCATCGGTCCCTATCCTGTGCAAGATTAATCCAGTCTCTATCATCATACCCCACCTCCCTCAAATCCATTTTAATATTACCCTCCCATCTACGTCTCGGCCTCCCTAAAGGTCCTTTTCCCTCCGGTCTCCCAACTAACACTCTATATGCATTTCTGGATTCGTCCATACCTGCTACATGCCCTGCCCATCTCAAACGTCTGGATTTAATGTTCCTAATTATGTCAGGTGAACAATACAATGTGTGCAGTTCTGTGTTGTGTAACTTTCTCCATTCTCCTGTAACTTCATCTCGCTTAGCCCCAAATATTTTCCTAAGCACCTTATTCTCAAACACCTTTAACCTATGTTCCTCTCTCAGAGTGAGAGTCCAAGTTTCACAGCCATACAGAAGAACCGGTAATATAACTGTTTTATAAATTCTAACTTTCAAATTTTTGGACAGCAAACTGGATGATAAGAGCTTCTCAACCGAATAATAACACGCATTTCCCATATTTATTCCTCCCGAGTGTCATTTATATTTGTTACTGTTGCTCCAAGATATTTGAATTTTTCCACCTCTTCGAAGGATAAATTTCCAATTTTTATATTTCCATTTCGTACAATATTCTGGTCACGAGACATAATCATATACTTTGTCTTTTCGGGATTTACTTCCAAACCGATCGCTTTGCTTACTTAAAGTAAAATTTCCGTGTTTTCCCTAATCGTTTGTGTATTTTCTCCTAACATATTCACGTCATCCGCATAGACAAGAAGCTGATGTAACCCGTTCAATTCCAAACCCTGCCTGTTATCCTGAACTTTCCTAATGGCATATTCTAGAGCGAAGTTAAAAAGTAAAGGTGATAGTGCATCTCCCTGCTTTAGCCCGCAGTGAATTGTAAAAGCATCGGATAGAAACTGACCTATACGGACTCTGCTGTATGTTTCACTGAGACACATTTTAATTAATCGAACTAGTTTCTTGGGAATACCAAATTCAATAAGAATATCATATAATACTTCCCTCTTAACCGAGTCATATGCCTTTTTGAAATCAATGAATAACTGATGCACTGTACTCTTATACTCCCATTTTTTCTCCATTATCTGTCGAATACAAAAAATCTGATCAATAGTCGATCTATTACGCCGAAAACCGCACTGATGATCCCCAATAATTTCATCTACGTACGGAGTTAATCTCCTCAAAAGAATATTGGACAAAATTTTGTACGACGTCAACAAAAGTGATATTTCTCGAAAGTTACCACAGTTGGTTTTGTCCCCCTTTTTAAAAATAGGTTCAATTATGGACTCCTTCCAATGTTCTGGTACAATTTCCTTTTCCAAAATAGCAAGTACAAGTTTATAAATTTCGCTATATTTATTTAGGATACAGTAGTATAAAGCAGTGGTTTTTCAAATGTTATTAACCTGTACCTCTCTTCGAATATCATGGATATTCTTAGTCATTAAATATATAATAAAAATATAAATGAGCTATAGACGACAATGCAAATTGATGATGGGAGAAAGAAAGGCCTTTGTAAGTTACTAAATTTCATTTTTACTGTGAATATGAAACCGGCAACTTTAATAATAATTTACTGGGCCGAACTTACAGACATATTTTCATCAAAAAGGCACATATGCCGAAATTAATGATAAATGCAAACCGTCACAACAAAGATATCAAGGACACCCATGGAAAATATGTTCAGATTTGTGAAGTTGGAAAGGGCTAATTTGAAACATTACAGTGATGATGAAGATGAAGAAGAAGAAGAAGGAGAAGAAGTAATTTTGCATTAAACCAAGTTGAGTAAAGGGCAGGAAGAAGAAAAGCCGCATTCTAAATTACGGGGCGTTCGGCAGCAAATCGTGTTAATCCTCGTAGTAATGCAGTTATTTGTCACAAGCGAAGGCGAGCAGATCGGGCACCGATACAACGACCCACTGCGGCGCGAGCGCTGCTGATGGATTGACGCGATCCCAGCGCATGCATATTAAGAACTTATAATTATTGTGTTGAAGTTTTAAAACAGACGACCCCGCCCTAAGAACCTCCATTCAATTTTCATTTACATCGTGTTTCGCATTAACTTGAGGCTTGTGGTAAAGACGGCGACTTGTTCTTTCGATATCGTATAATGACTACAAAAAACTGACGTATTCTCGTGTATCGATGTTTAGATTTTTAATATTTTCCAATACATTTTTTTATTTTATTTTTTTTTATATTTTATACATGACTCCTTATATATTTTATTATGCTTTATAATACGTAGAACACGGCAATGAATCTTATCAGGGATGTCCAAAATGTATAAATGTAATATCTAATTTAGCAAAAGACTAACAAAAATGCAATTTAAAATTTAGTGTGTGGGAACGAGATGTGAACAATGATCAGTAGAGACAAAATTACAATACAAACGGAAGATTTAGCTTCTGCCTTTTGACTATTAATATAATACTGCACAATAATATGTCTTTTAATGAAAATACGAGTACTAGTGTAATATTTTACTAGTCAGCGTTGTATGCAAAGGAGGGGAAAAGGAACTGGCCACCTTACCCATTACTCCTGACTTAATTACCTCATGAGTGATGCCTTATTGGTGTCAGGAGATTAAAAGCTCTCTTCCGACAGTTGACTAAACAACTCTTCAAGACCTCAGAGTAAATCCATTGAAAGCTATAATTAATTGTGTATCATCATCATCATCGTCAATATCATGGTGCTGCTGCTGCTGCTGCTGCTACTGCTACTGCTACTGCAACTACAACTACAACTACAACTACAACTACTACAACTACTACAGCTGCTGCTGCTGCTGCTGCTGCTGCTGCTGCTGCTACTGCTACTGCTACTGCTACTGCTACTGCTACTGCTACTACTACTACTACTACTACTACTACTACTACTACTACTACTACTACTGTTCTCCAACCACGAGAAAGTCTCTGAATGAAACGCAGCGGAGTAATGCTGTGAATGAATGTTGATGTCATAAGGTGTCATAAGGTCACACACGTGGGTACTCGTATCTCTATTGGCTAGCTCTCACAGCACAAACAATAACACTGATACACACATTTTATACTACCCTAGTTACAAAATTAGATCACTGTTAATCTCCTGGTCTTTTAATCCCTCCATACAGGAAATAACATATCCAGGAGAGCTTATGGTTTTTAAACTGACGTTATAACGATAATATTATCTATGTACTTCGCTCCAATAGATGACGCAATAGTAAGCACGTTCCTTTCACGGTTGATCTCCTGGTTGGAGAACAGTATTACTATGACTCGTTCCGGATTCAGTTGATCAGAATCTCTTCAGAGAACTCTTTACACTATTTTGGTATAAAAGTTCTAAATAACTTCACGTTATTATTAATATGAAATGATTCTATTTCATATCTCTTGTATTCATTCATTAGTTCAGAGAGAATTATCTATAAACAAACGGATTGATGAACTGATGGATGGAGGCGAAAGAAACCAATTTCTCACTCTCAAGAATACTGAAAAATTGTATTTCCTATAATGATTATGTCGAAATTGTACACCTACTAACCAATACTGTTATAAAGTACCGACGTACCTCAGGTGGTATTGAGGTGGACTCGAGATCTGAGACTGTGCTTGGATGTGGTCAGAATCCAATTTGGGTTGATTACCTGATTGGATTTTCTCGAGATTTTCCCAACTATAAATCAGGTAATTTCATGGCGAATCCTCGACTAATTTTTCCAAATACCATCACTAGGCCTAATTCCACTGACAAATACGATAAACGTCGAGCTGTGTTGCATTCAAAACAAATACCGCAAATAAACAATAATTTTATTAAGAATTCGTCCCTAAACATAGGCTTGTAACTCTTCTACAAACTTTAACATCACTTCTGATTTATACAATGACATATATTTTGCTGTAGATACCATCACTTTAGCTGTTAAAATATATTCTAAGTTAATTTTGTAATTCTTCTCTTTATTTCCTAGAAATAACTTCTAAATCTAGTTTCGAGTCTCCCTGACTTCCCTCTATTCTGATTAGTGGTAGAAGGTATTATGTTTCTGTCGATGCCTAGTGCCAAATCATTCTTATGTGACGTTTCCAAATTATTTCATACTATGCCATACCTTTTGCTTACTTTTTCATTACTTATTTCCTTGTTTTATCGTACTCGATGGTGTACACCTTTTCCAGTTGTATTTCAGAAAATATTAATTTTATTTCAGAAATTATCAATTGTATTTTTTAGATTTGTCAATTTAATTTCAGATATTATCATTTGTATTTTAGATTAGTCAATTGTATTTTTTCAGATTTGTCAATTTAATTTCAGATATTATATCATTTGTATTTCAGATTAGTCAGTTGTATTTTTTCAGATTTGTCAATTTAATTTCAGATATTATGAAAACTCAGTATTATCAATCTCAATTTCAGAAGTATCGAAATAATCCTAGGAAATTTTGGCAAACTATTAATGAAGCCACAGACGTAAATGTGAACCAAAATAGTATCGTATCAGAGATTTTAAATGAAGAGGGAGAAATATTTAAAAACAAAAAAGACATAGCTAATGAATTTAATAAATATTTCTCAAAAGTAGGACATAGCATTGCATCGAACATCAACAAATCGGCATTTAACACGAAAAATTATTGCAGTGGCCATAATAAGCACGCATCTTCCTCCATGTTTTTATCACCAGTAACCGAAGAAGAAATTTATAATATTGTTAAATCCTTAAAAAATAATGTCTCACCGGGAATCGACAAAATTACAAATAACACATTAAAGATTATCATTAAACATATATTAAAACCGCTTGTTTATGTATTCAATCTATGTCTCACCCAAGGAGTTTTCCCAGAATCTCTGAAAAATGCTGTAGTTGTACCGGTCCATAAGTCAGGGGAAAGAAAAAGTCTGAATAACTATACTGTAGACCTATATCCTTGCTCTCTAGCTTCTCAAAGATATTAGAAAAATGTTTAAAAAACCGATTAGTAAATTACTTAGAGAAAAATGAAATTCTCTCCAAACATCAGTATGGCTTCAGAAATAAATTATCTACGGATGACGCAATTATTGAAGTCACTGGTAAAATTATGCAGGAGTTGGATAACGGTTCTAAATGTTTAGGGATTTTCTTAGATTTAAGGAAAGCTTTTGACACGGTGAACCATCGTTTACTTCTGGACAAATTATTTGATATAGGAGTCAGGGGTATTGCGCATAAGTTATTTCAATCATACTTAAACAAAAGAACTCAGGTAACCAAAATTGATGATAATATCAGTGAAAATGTAAATATTGATATAGGTGTCCCTCAGGGAACAATTTTAGGTCCTATTCTATTTTTAATATATATTAATGATTTATTAAACATTGATTTGAAAGTACATAATGGCTCCTGTTATTCTTACGCTGATGATACGGTGGTGATTTTCAGTGGTTTAACTTGGGAGGACACTTATAAACATGCCAATGTAGGTATAAATTTTATCAAAAACTGGCTTGATGCAAATTTGCTATCTCTAAATATAACTAAAACTACTTTGGTGCCATTTTCTTTAACAGTCTCTGGATTGAACAAATTGAAATCACTTTCTCATTTAAAATTAATAATCCACAACTCATTTTGTAAACTCTCTACAACCTGTAAATGCCCTTGCCTGAAAGAATCTGTAGATGTGAAATACCTGGGAATTATTGTTGATCAGCACTTGAAATGGGATAGACAAATCACCTTTTTATGTAACAGAATACGTAAAACAATTTACAAATTTGTAAACCTTCGCCATTACTTGCCTACTCACGTATTACGTTTGGTTTATTTGGCTCTAGTTGAATCTGTTATCCAATATGGTATAATTGGATGGGGAGGCATTACAAAAACTGCTCTTTTTCCTCTAATTATGTTGCAAAAACGTATAATCAAAATTTGTTTGAAAAGGCGACTGGATTATCCAACAAATTTGATCCATTCTGAATTGAATGTTTTTAGAATTGACCAAATTTATGAATACTCTTTAATGAAATTCTATCATAAAAATAGAACGAAATTTGTAGCTCAGCCACATGCTCATAATACGAGACGAAATGAAATTCTTAAATTAGTTGAACCTAAATATCTCACATCTGCTGCTTTACTACACAGTACAAATTATGGTCCACGGCTATATAATTCGATAATAAAATTTCATCCAGAATTGACTACTTTAAGCAATGAAATTTTCAGATCCAGAATTAAAAAATTTATATGACAGACTTCCCTGTATATATATTATGTACCATGTATTGTAAAACAAGTTTATTTCTATCCTAAGTGTATTTTTCTATTTTATCTTGGTTACTATCTCAACATGACCTGCACTAATTATACTACTAATAATAATTTAAAATTAATCCATCAATCTAAACATCGTCTCTTTTTTCACTCAGTTATTATTAGTATTATTATTTACTAATTTTATTACAATCTTTATGTGAGCTTTTTTCTTAAGTATTTTGTCTACAAAGTATGTGTATCTATGTAACGGAACTGTCCCCGAACACGAGCTTTGCTCTTTCGGGGTATTTTAATGTAACGTTTTTATGTATATGTTATTATTAAATAAATAAATAAATAAATAAATAAAATAAATAAAATTTGTATTTCAGATTAGTCAGTTGTATTTTTTCAGATTTGTCAATTTAATTTCAGATAGTATCATTTGTATTTCAGATTAGTCAATTGTATTTTTTTCAGATTTGTCAATTTAATTTCAGATATTATATCATTTGTATTTCAGATTAGTCAGTTGTATTTTTTTCAGATTTGTCAATTTAATTTCAGATAGTATCATTTGTATTTCAGATTAGTCAATTGTATTTTTTCAGATTTGTCAATTTAATTTCAGATATTACATCATTTGTATTTCAGATTAGTCAGTTGTATTTTTTCAGATTTGTCAATTTAATTTCAGATAGTATCACTTGTATTTCAGATTAGTCAATTGTATTTTTTCAGATTTGTCAATTTAATTTCAGATAGTATCATTTGTATTTCAGATTAGTCAATTGTATTTTTTCAGATTTGTCAATTTAATTTCAGATAGTATCATTTGTATTTCAGATTAGTCAATTGTATTTTTCAGATTTGTCAATTTAATTTCAGATAGTATCATTTGTATTTCAGATTAGTCAATTGTATTTTTTCAGATTTGTCAATTTAATTTCAGATAGTATCATTTGTATTTCAGATTAGTCAATTGTATTTTTTCAGATTTGTCAATTTAATTTCAGATAGTATCATTTGTATTTCAGATTAGTCAATTGTATTTTTCAGATTTGTCAATTTAATTTCAGATAGTATCATTTGTATTTCAGATTAGTCAATTCAATTTCAGATTATATAGATTGTATTTCAGAAAACGTCAATTGTATTTCAGATTTGTCAATTGTATTTCAGAAACTATCATTTGTATTTCAGAAGTTGGTGGTGATTGTGCTGGTGCAGTACAACACAGTACAATTCATCATGCTGCAGCTTTATAGCTATGGAGAATATGCCTGTCGGACGCTAAAATGCAATGAAGTTGGAGATTTTTTAAATCCATTTTTCATTTTTTATATATATGTTAAAATCTCAAGTAGGCCTACATTTGTTATTTTGTGAAATAAAAGTGTCTATCTGTATCTAATCTTAAATACATTGCTTATTTTCTGAAATTAAATTGATTATGTACAGTACTGTACAGTAATACATCTGTCAAATTATATTGTTCGTATGTATGTAATAATTCGATAAAAAATCTTAGACATTTATTACTGCATTAAGAAGTACAATACTTTACAGTACAGTACATTTTTAAAAATCCCAACATACTTTATAAGAATAAAAATAAAACAAAAAATCTGAAATACATTTGATACCATATGAAATACATTTGATACCATCTGAAATACAATTGACAAATCTGAAATGCATTTGATACCACCTGAAATAAAATTGACTAACCTGAAATACAATTGATGCTATCGGAAATTGAATTGATAAATCTGAAATACAATTGATGTCTGAAATTAAATTGACTAATCTGAAATACATTTGATAATTTCTGAAATTAAATTGATATTTTCTGAAATACAACTGGAAAAGATGTAGTTGTTCTCATGCTTATAGTTGAACGCAAGGTTCACGAATGAAAAATATAACCGACAGCATGCTACTAAGAATATTATCCTAATGTTTGCTCCAGGTTTCCTCTTTAAGTATGGACATAAATTGTGTAGGTGACGTCTTTTTTCTGCTTCCAACTCTCCAAAATTCCCTAGAACTGCAAACACCGGAGTGAGACAAGTGGTCAACTGGTTTGGAGCACACATGGAAATTTAAACCTTTCAGCAGAAATTTCTCACAAATATTACAAGTCTATTTTTGCATTTTTGTTGCTTTTGTCACAGTTCGTAATCACCTTGGAGTAACTGTTGTCGTTCTCTGGGTAAGACATAGGTCTACTTAATGTGAAAACATTGAAACATATTAGTTCGACAAATGGATGTTTGCCTAAAAGTTGCTGAGAAAAGTTATCTCAGATGAGAATGAAAGAGGATCAGCGTACACTTGGCTGCTTTGCTCGATGGACATGCAGTAAATCATAGATAAATAGGTCAAGTAACAGAGAGATAAAACATGATCCTCTCGAAAACCCGATCTCAAGAACACTTGATAATTGGGAATTTAATAGGAAGAAGGTTCAAGCTCTGTGCATATTATGGCCTTCGAGCTAGCACTCAAAGCCCTCTTGAATGTTCAAGAGCGTAACAAGTGTTCTGATCGGCATGTTTGTAACAACGACACTCAAGTGCCAGAGAACAAAAAAAAATCTCCAATGAGGTGTAAGGTTTCCATATAGGGTGAAAGAGACCAGCTAGATATTAAAATCTATTGTAACTAAACTTCGGGATCCACACCTGTGGAGTAATGGTTAGCGCGTCTGACCGCGAAGCCAGGTGGCCCGGGTTCGAATCCCGGTTGAGGTAAGTTACCTGATTGAGGTTTTCATCGGGGTTTTCCTCAATACGAGCAAATGTTGGGTAACTTTCGGAGCTGGACCCCGGACTCATTTTACCAGCATTATCACCTTCATTTCATTCAGAAGCTAAATAACTGAGATGTTGATACAGCGTCGTAAAATAACCCACTAAAAAAGCTAAACTTCGTCAAATGTCTATAATACAAGGATTTACATAACTGAAAGAGGTGAAGTTTTATGATGGTATTTCAATTCAACAACATGAATCGTGCTGATGTCTAAGGAAAAATTGCATAGTGCTAAATTCCATACACATTTGTACACATAGAATCTTGATTATCCGGCACAGTTTCTGTTACACTTTTGTGGAATTTATTGATTTTTTTAATAAAATCCAGGGCTATGTGCTGATTAAGTGACGGAAATAAAAGTGAAATTGCAGAAACAGAAATGTATGCTACAATTTCGTTCCATTTTGTGTGTTATAAGTTGAGATTTATTTTAATTTTTTTGAATATTAGTAAATTATTGTAAAAGTAATTAGACATGGCAGTTGGAAAATAAAATTACATTTTCAATGGTATTAACATGTTAAGTATTAAAAGGTTTGGATTACAGCGAGTCAGCAAAAAAAATAGCATAATTTCAAATATTGTTGTCTATTTCCCGTCACACTTCTGTTCCTAATAATATGCTTATATGCAGTATAACTGAGACTATAGACCATAATATTTTAGCTCTGTTACACAGTTTTCACCAAAGCAAGAAGAGTTTGATCGTCATTAGATCATATGTGACTAGCTGCAGGAAATGGGACCTAAAATCTGATTTTTCATTTTTTTTATTGTGGTTTCAAAAAGAGGATGAAATACTGAGAATTAAAAAAAATTATGGTTCTAGGTGCTATAATTTTTAATATATTACTTATTGAATATTGATACTACATTATGCACTTTTCGAGAAAAATGCAAATTAAAGTTTTCATTTTTTGTCTTAGCAACCATAAGAAAGATTTAGGTATTTAAGAAGTACCTACTATGTAAACTACGTCCTAGTTTAGTATGTAAAAAGCCTACAGATAGCGCAAGATGTCAAAACTTAGAAATTCAGTTTTTACACTGCAAATTCGTTATTTTGTTCTCCAATAAAATTTCCTTTCACGACTTTAGGTCCCTTTTCGCGCAACGGGTCACATAAATCATGTTTGTTCAGAAAGTGACTGTGGAGGTTTTCGCGAAAGAGTTCAGTTTATCCAATATTTTAATTTCACCATTGCTCAGTTATTGTCACTGTAAAACTTTATCGGTAAAACCTTCATTATTTATAATCAATATTACATTACTAATATTCATTTTCCTGTAGTGTGACTTCTGGTCTCACAGAGGTGAACGATCATATAATTGTTAATTGGTTGTTTTACGAAGCTTTATTAACTGCTATGGTTACCTAGCGTCTGACTGAGATGAAGGTAGTAGTGCCAGCGAAATGAGTCCAAGGTACAACGTCGAAAATTACTCTACATTTGCTTCTCATGGGTTGAGGGAAAACCCCGGAAAAAAATCTTGCAGATAATTTGTTCCAACCAGGATTTGAATCCGGGACTGCTCGTTTCACTGTGAGGCAAGCTAACCATTACTCCACAGCGGTCTAAACAAGTAAGAGGTAACGTATGGTTAGGACGGTGATCCCTCAGACATTACATCTGCCTTTCGAAACCCAACTAATTACTCACTGTAGTCACCCAGTCCCATCAAGATGCTGGGTAAATGCCGGTCTTATAAACTGGCCGAAATTTAACGAGAAAATTTCTTCGTCCATTAAACTCGAACCCAGCGCTTATTCCGTATCACTAGTCTAAAGCGTGACGTTTTACACCACGCGGCCCGGGACTAATAATATCCGTACTTCATGAAGTAATTCAACAAAAACCGTAATAATATAAAAACAAAATTTAGTAAAATATTTTAAGCCTATAAACAAAACAACTAGGCCTAAGCTATTATTTATTTTCATTTTATATATATATATATATATATATATATATATATATATATATAATGAAATATTATTTATACATTGCAAAATAAATACACGAGTTTAATTAATTAACTACGGTAATTTTAATATCGTAAGTTCATACCAAATATGAATTATAATTTTTTATTTATAAATTATTTATTTTAAAGCTAGTCTTTTTACGTAAATAGACATTATTAGTATTCCACTGTATAATTAAATTTAATCATGTGTCGTGCTTGATGGTAGAATGGTTAGGATGCTCGCCATCATATCCGAGGGTGAAGAGTTCAGTTTCAACTAAGGAAGGACTACTTTTAAGGCAAAGGCTGGGAGTATTTTGTGGTAGATTTAGAGTTCTTTAATTCATTCAGTGTTCTGACTGAGGGCAGGTCTTTCACTGTAAACCCAGCTTTCAACAATCTTTCCTATTTTGTGCCTTCCTATATGTCTTTTTACAATATGATCCATATGTCTGACATCTTAATGTCATCTATCATCTGATATCTTCTTCTGACCCGAACTCTTCTCCCGTTCACCATTCCCTCCAGTGCATCCTTCAGTAGGCAGTTTCTTCTCAGCCAGTGACCCAGCCAATTCCTTTTCCTCTTCCTGATCAGTTTCAGCATCATTCTTTCTTCACCCACTTTTTCCAACACAGCTTCATTTCTTATTCTGTCTGTCCACTTCACACTCTCCATTCGTCTCCATATCTACGTTTCAAATGCTTCTAGTCGCTTCTCTTCACTTCGCCGTATGGCCATTTTTCTGCCTCATACAATGCCATACTCCATACAAAGCACTTCACTAGTCTCTTCCTTAGTTTTTTTCCCCGAGGTAGGCAGAAGATGATCCCTTTTCTATTAAAAGTTTCCTTTGCCATTGATATCCTCCTTTTGATTTCCTGGCAACAGCTCATGTTACTGCTTATAGTATTTGAAGCTGTCCACTTGCTCTATTGCCACATTTAGAATTCGCAAGTTTACCTTTTTTATTTTTCTCCCTATGACCATGATCTTCGTCTTATTTTCATTTATCTTCATCCCATACTGCTCATAGCTGTCATTTAGCTCCAGTAGCATATCCTTTAGTATCATCTCCTCTTCTGCTAATATCGTCATATCATCAGCAAATCTTATGCACTTTATTCAGATATAGAATAATGTTTCTAAATTAACTCCAGACGAAATTTAACCGTATTATCTCGCCACATTGATTCACCTCTCGTAATAATCGTCGTTCTCTAAAATATTACCATTAGGAGTAATGAATTCCGCCTTGTGGGAGATCCCATTAAAAAAATAAAACTGTATTTTTCTTCCTATTACCATTTCAGAAGAATTTAACTTAAGTGTAGAAAATTGTGAGTTAAAAATTAACTGCGTTTATTCATGCTTCCTTTCTAAATTCTTAAATCTCAGCATAAATACATGATTTATCATAACAAATTCTAAATAAAGCTGAACATATTCATTATAATCATCTTTTTTAGTGAGTTATTTTACGACTGTGTTTAAGCGTCTTAGGTTTATTTAGCGTCTGGATGAAATGAAGATGATAACGCCAGTAAAATGAGTCCGGAGTCCAGCACCGATAGTTACCCAACATTTGCTCATATTGGGTTGAGGGAAAACCCTGTAAAATATCAACCAAGTAACTTGTCCCTAGCGGGATTCGAATCCTGACCACCTGCTTTCGTTTAATGAATCGTGTGGTCCTAATAAGGCCATCGCTTGGCCTTTAATGGCTACATACGTTTAGTTGTATTTTGTTACGTAGCCTACATTTTGAGTGCCCGGAATGTGAAAATGATTGAGTTCTGGTATAATTTGAAACGTTTATGTTAGTCATAGTGTAAAGACTATTTTCTCAGTGACTTACAGTTTTATTACATTAAATGAAATGTATTTTTATTCAATGGCACGTTCCATCAATTGAAAAGTTTATCAACTCTGTTTACTTCTAAAATTTGGAAATTCAGTATTGGCCTTATTTGGAACACAGTTTCTAATAAAGCCAATTATCCCTTAGTTGAATTATCTACATTTTAAATAACAAATAATACAATTTAACAGCAAATCATATGTTTTATATTTTCCTCGTGAATAAGTTTATAATTTTGTTAAATTTGTAAAAGATTCATTGAGAAAGAACCAAATGTCAGCGAAGCAAACCTTAGCATTGCCTTATTTGGCGCACTTACCTTAGTATGACTGCAGACACAAACAACTTTGACAAAGAGACGATATAACAAGTGTTGCCTGACTGATGCAAACATTATGAAGATTTGTTCGAATGAGTCCGAAAATTTCAAAATCATAAATAAAAGAATAGCCTCTTAGCAGGTCTATATAATGTTCCGAAATCTTGTACCTAATATAAGAGCAGCCAGATTTAAATGAAAACATCACGATATAATCAATACATAGGAGAATTCACAATTTTGCGGCAATAAAGAAATCGCAAATGAGCAATTCGAAGATGAAAGTAACTTTGACTAATCAGCAACGCTACTCTCCTCGTTGCGGCACCTCAGTGGACGAAAAACTTAACGCTGCGCCTTATTCAATAATTTTACTTTTTGTATTTAAGATCCTTCAACATGTTCCCTTCTGTATCTATCTAAAGGTTTGGCACTTTTTGAAACAGTGTTATTTATTAGACTAGTTCCTCAGCAGGACCCCATTTTCCTTTTCATTTCTTCCCCGAGGTAAAAATAGATTTCTTTTAAAACAATTTCTATTTTGGGAAACAAAGAAAATGGCATATACACTGGCCGAAATTTTTCACGAAAATATTGTTGTATTTGTGAAGAGTCCACCCGCCAATCCTCCACTGATTCAGTATTTTCATTCTCGCATTTTGACGAAGCCTTGCCAGTGCAGAAATATAGTATTGCGACGAGAAGTATTATTTCAAGGCTTTGTGCCCATTGGATCGCGGCGAAGAGAATCCTCGTGACAGAGATGCATCCATACAACACATTTTCTGTAGGTCTACTACATCTTGGTCACTAAAGTACAGGGTTGTTTCCGATCTCTGATAACGAATTTGAATGACATCATGTGCGTCAGGCATCACACCGACTGCTGAATTGCGGCAAGAGGAGAAAGACCAGTAGTGAGTGCACCGTGTATGTCCAAGAAAATTGAGTCTTTTTGGGAGGAGTACATAACAACCCTTTCCGATGCCAAGTACAGTTACGTGACAATCATAGGAGCCTGCAAAAAACGTGGTTTCCTTATTTCCAAGAAAGGCATCTTGTGTGTACCTAATAAGACTGGCAAAGCTCGGATGGGATTAATTCCAGAGTGGAAAAAATCAAGTAAATCCACCCCCCCCCCACGTTACAAGTAGCCGCACCCCACGAGATGATACAAATTATTTCCTGTTGAGCTTTACCAATCTTATTAAGTACACAGAAGATGCCTTTCTTGGAAATAACGAAACCTCGTATATTGCAGGCTTCGTTTATTTTCACTTAACTGTACTTGACATCGCAAAGGGTTGTTATGTACCCCTCCCAAAAAGGCTCGGTTTTCTTGGGAATTTCTGCTGTGAGTCGCTGTGCACTATATGAGATCACTCACTACTGGTCTGTCATCTCGCGCCACAGTTCAGCTGTCGTGTGACTCCTGATGTACATTATGTCATTCAAATTCGTTATCAGAGATCGGAAACAACTCTATACACAGTTTATTATTTTAGAAATAGATTGTTTTAATGAATAGTGGCTAAACTGCTGAACTACGAGTGCAATTACTACCAAAATGAGTGATAGTTCCACTTCTCCAGACAAAAAATTACTGTGCTTAGTCTTATTGTCATTATGAAAGAAGAGGATGAGTCTAAACGGAGAGTTTAGGTTTATGAAATAAATCAAGACATGGATATATATTTTAATGGCATCAAATAACATACTTCAAAAGACGGCAGTCAACACGTACACACAATAAACATGCACAACAGCAACTAAAATGCGAATATGTGCCACATGGTACATTCTCTGCCGGGCAACGATGTAGAGGAAGTTCATGCGATAAATACCAGTAAGTATTGGAAGGGTTACGAAGATGAAAATTTTGGCTCTTCGCTTCTCCATTCAATCGCTCTTTGGAACGAGACGATAAGAGGCAACTGGAAGCGACGTCGCCCGGCTACTCCGGAGACTTCCCTAACGATGGCTCTGCGCTTCGTCTATACACGTTTCGCTCTAGTAGGCGGGTTCATATTTGATCTCTTTTCTCTCGTCGCAGCGCCTCAGTGGGCTAGCACCTTTAGACGAACGATTAGAGCGTCGCTTTCCACGCTGGTAACCCGTGTTAGAATTTCGGTGAGAAGTGGAAGTTTTGGTGCACAAATACGGTGCGTTGTGATAAATTGTTGTGGTGTATTGCCGTTTTTCCTATCGATATTTCATCATTGCTTCAATAACCGTTATCCAGTCCTATGCAGATCGTCTCCCATGAGACACCGAAGGCACGGCGGCGAAAGAAGCTGCAGTTACCTTGCTTCATTGGTAGAGACAAATCTTGGACGAATGATGCAAAGTCAAGTACCCGAGCTTAATTCATGTTTTATGACGTTTATGATGATGATTTGTGAATATTAATATATGAAGACAAAAGTTTAGTATAATCTCTTTCAATTCATTAGACGCAAATACTAATCCATTGTCTCCATTTTGGTTGAAACCAGGTGCAACTCTAAGAAAATAACAATGGCGAAAGCAGTAATACGAAATATAAATGAATAGTGCGAAAGCAACCAATTGTATGCAGATGAAATAAAATATGTAAAGTAGGTGGTATGTTGTTAGGAGCAGGCAAGATGTTATAAATATTGTGAGGAGTGCATTATGATCAGGGCTGCCGGCCGGTGTAGGCGTATACCTGCAGCTTGTTGACAAACGAGACTAATTTATCGAAAGTACGGCACCCTCTGATTTATTATCTATCGAATTGCCCCCACATGGTAGCTGAACTTGAGCCTACTTCTAATAGAAGCCTTACTCGTCCCTGAAGGCTACAATTAAAATTTCGTTTTCAAATTTCCGGTATATATCAGCAATTATTTAATATTTATGAGCATTTTTGGCATGCTTCTGTCCCTGCTAAGTTCCTATTAAGTTTACTGTCCATCCTCGCAGCTATCCGTTTGTCTATTCGTCTGATCTCGTGCACGAAATAGCTCGACACGTAGCCTATAAATTAGATACAATTTTAATTTGAGGTTCTACCTAATATTGAAATATTGTCTCCTTTTCAAATATCCTCTGTTGCATCGCAACCATTACCTAGTCTTTGTGCTTCTAACTCATTACTTTTCTAAACGAGGTTAGAAAAAATCACTAGGAATGCAAATATAATAGTGTCTCAATTATTCTGACCCAATCGGCTCGTCTTATACTTCCTTCTAGGATGATTTCATTTTTCGACTTTGAAAATGAGAGGTATGCGCTAATTGGATGAAGGAAAAAAAACTGAAATGTATATTACAGTATTTTCGTTTTAGTGAAGTACGCATGATATTGTTCACTTGAGTTTTGATATTAATTGTCTTTGATATTTTATACATTATTTAACGATTCTGTACCAATTATGCGGTTATCTGGTATTGGAGAAATAATTGCTTACAGCGAGTCGGTATACTGGCAAGATTGGTTCCAGTATTCTCTATGGTAT
>NC_091125.1:39385311-39487811 GCF_040183065.1 Periplaneta americana
CTGCCACAACTTGAAATGATTACAATTATAATACAGGAAATATGTCGTGGAATAAAAAATATTGGTTAAAGATCTATTTATTGGTATGTTGTAATTTTGAATTAAGATTCCTTATTTATTTTGAAGTCAATAAACTGATTGTGTAATGGCACATTTCTGGATTACAGAAACGTAAAATTAATACTGTGAACCCAACCACCTGGTTACCACCTAATACCACCACCTATGTTGCCACTCGTCACATCGTAAAGGTGATTGAGTTGATCGGTGGGCGCAGTGGAAGCTAAATGCTTAAGGCAATCGATTAATTAGAATAGTGAATGCATATGTTTAGTAACAAACAATATAATTGACTGAATGAAATATTCAGACACAATACAAATGAGAAGATGAGGTATCAGAAACAATAATGAAGTTAACATAAAAAAAAACAAATGATTACAAAGAAATCTGAAAATACCAATAAAGATACGGGTAACAAATTTGAGTATTACAATTGAATTCCATCCCGCGTGCTAACTCTAGTATGTGATACAATCAAAATTGGCATCATCCCCACACAAATATGTCAATAAATTTAACTGTATCGCTACATGAATGTTATAGGAAATATTCCATTCAAATTCCAACTTGACTGCACACAAATCCCTATTGCAGAAGGCAATATTCGGGACACCAATACAGAATTAGCTTGATACAGAATTCAAACGGAGATAGAATATAAACCACTATTACATGATAATAAATTACATATAATACATTGGAATATAAAAATCAAACATCAAAAACGCATTCGCACAACATACCAGCAGACTAATAGCTAGGGTTAGGATTTTGATGAAATTGCATCTTTTTTCTAGTAAGCCAGAAACGTTGTTGCTTTAGTATTTTTATGTTATGTGATAAACTGAGTGTTTTAAAACATATTTGTTAGGGCATTTTTGTACATTTTTTACTACTTACAACTCATAACAGCATTTTTCGTTTTATTCAGCCATTTTTGGGGTATTTTCGTTTAATTTTGGCCATAAATCCCCATTATCAATGTAAAATATTATTTATTTTCTTTGATGTTTTCTCTACATATTTTTGCAATTAATATCCATTATTTTGTATATTATTTTAATCGTTTTTCTACACAAATGTTGTCATTTTAACGTAGTACATCCCCATTCAATGGATCAATCCAACCACACCTTCAATATGTTGTTGTTTTCTAATGCCAGGCGTTTGACAATAAAGTCATTTGACCTCTTGCACTCCAATATTTTTCAAAGATATTATCATGACCAGCCAATGAAGCACAGATTTTGAGGTGTTCCGAATCCATTTCTTGGTTTGAGTTGCACAATGGGTAGTTATGGGACTGATATATTCCAATTCTATGCAGGTGTTAGCCAAACAATCATGGCCTGTTGCCAATCTAAATGCAGCTACAGACGATTTTCGTGGTAAATCGGGAATTAACTGTGGATTTTGACGCAGAGAGTTCCATTTTTTCCCTTGGGATTGAGTTATCAAATTTTGTTTGTTGAAGTCTAAGTATGTAGATTTAATAAATCTCTTCACAGAGTAATACGTAGATTTAGTAACAGGTCTGTAAGTAGCAGTGTTGCCCTTCTTTGCTAAAGCGTCCGCATTCTCGTTTCTCAGGATTCCACAATGGGATGGTATCATTGGAATACAATTCTTTTATTGAGTGATATTAATTGAGAGAGCATTTTAGTTATTTCTGCTGTTTGAGATGAAGGTGTGTGTTTAGAGACGATTGATAGAATAGCTGCTTTGGAGTCTGACAATATAACTGCATTCCTAAATTTATTGATGTGGCATAGAAGATTCCTGAGACATTCACTTATTGCAATGATTTCACCATCAAAACTTGTTGTTCCATATCCAAGTGATCTATAAAGTGAGAAGAGACAGCACGTAACACCTGCACCGGCACCTTGTTCTCTGGAGATCAGGGATCAGTCAGTGTATAAATGAAGCCAGTTTTGTGGAGGGTACCTAATATTAATTGTCTCTAAAGACAATTGTTTCAGTTTTTCAATGTTTACTTCTGATTTCAGTATTTCTTCTGTTAAATTTAGATTATATTCTATATTTAATAGAGTTAAAGGGTTTGGTTTAATTTGTAAGTTTTCTTTTAAATTCGGGATATTGATTTTCTGTTTTAATTCTTGAACAATGGATATGAAACTTTTTTGAGTTTTCAATCTACAGAGAGGACTGTATGAATGCCAATTGTTTCCTGGTAATCTGATAAGTTTTTCATATTGAATCAGTGCTTTTTCTTCAATTGTCATTTTGATACTGTTAATATTAGTGAGGAATCTCATAGAATCTATTGGCGTTGTTTTGATTCTACCAGTAATGAGTCTGAGAGCTTGATTTTGAACATATTCTATGTCGTTTATGAAAGGTGAAGTAATTAAAATTTCTCCGCAGTATGTCAGCACTGGCTGTATAAACATTTTGGTATGTAGTGTTCAAAGTATTCCTAGAGCATCCCCATTTCTTTCCTGTTAGTCTTTTTAGAAGGGAGAATCTTTCACGAGATTTTTCAGAAATGTATTTCAAATGGTTGCTCCATGTTAACTTACTATCGCAAATAACTCCAAGATATTTGGATTCATAAGTCCTAGGAAGGTGTTGGCCATTGTATTGGATATTGAATTCTCTTTCTTTTTTACCGAGTGAAAATATTTGGTAGTTACTTTTGCTTAAATTGAGTGTCATCAAATTTGATGTATTCCATTCATGTAGTTGATTTAGAGCTTTAAGAGCAGAATTTTGAATTTTGTCTCTATGTCTGTAAGATCCGGAAGTCCACAAAACTATATCATCTGCAAATAGTGCTGTTTTCATGTTTGATTCCTCTAATAGGGAGGGTAAGTCATTTATATGAATATTGAATAAAGTTGTGCTGAGGACAGCGCCCTGTGGTAGACCTCGATAGGTTTGTCTGTAACTAGAAAGTGAATTATTGAATTTAGTGGCAATGAATCTTTGACTAAGGAATTCTGATATCCATCTGACACCTTCAATATAGACTCCTCTATACCTGCTAGATCCGTATAAGAGTGGCCTTGTGGTGGACTACATGGAAACTACATCTAATAAAATAATTAACTAAAGTGTACTACTTAGAAAAATTAAATAAACTTGAATGTTGGTACTAGAATTTAATTTAATTATTAGTCTAAATATTAATATTCCTACTAAGCCAATTATGTAAGATCAATTTTAGGGCATATTTAAGGGCATTTTGGTAGATTTTTAGTTCATAAATGCATTGTTTTAGGACATTTTTTTCATGATTTATGTTTCATCAAAATCCTAGCCCTACTAATAACCATTACCGCAGAGAGAGAGAGAGAGAGAGAGCGGGAAAGAGAAATACAATCACGGAAACAAACCAGGCAAGAAGACCCATTTAACGTTACTGATCTTAGTAAACGTAATACAATAGCAATTACTCTTACCAATCGCAAAGCTCCCTAGTAAATCACCAAATGTTAGAATGCGACGTTATCAAATTCGGATGTATAACCCATACCATCCGTCATTAATTAACTTCGAAACTCGCGTATCCTCATACACGCGAACGAGTAGCCTAACTTATGAATACCTTTCGCAAAATCCCATATAAGCAACCTCAATATACTCTCATAAATTACGGCCACCTACAATTCGCCCCAAAAACACATTCCGGAAGTTCCACGGGTTGCAAATTAAACATTGACTGGTCTCGTTACTATATCCGGAAGTAAACTCGCTACGTCTAATACAAACGTCTAATCAAACATTACTTAGTGATGGAAACGCTATCGCAAACCAAATCTAAATTGCTAAACTAAACCAGATAATAATAAGCAAATGTAAAGGAACAATCTTGCCTGAATATAAAACACCAGCAATATAGAACATTACTAAATCCAGTTTCCAAAATCTGGCGATGTTACTACGACGATAGAAGTTTCCCAAATCCATATTGATATTCAACCATAAAACAGGGCTCCTAAAATTCGATGTTGACGGCACGAAACAAGTTCCCCGAGTGAGTATTGATATTCAACTACAAAAGGAGACTCTTAAACTTCCATGTTGACGCAACGAAACAAGTTTCCCGAGTGAGTATTGATATTCAACTACAAAAGGAGACTCCTAAAACTTCGATGTTGACGCAACGAAACAAATTTCCCGAGTGAGTATTGATATTCAACTACAAAAGGAGACTCTTAAAACTTCGATGTTGACGCCACGAAACAAGTTCCTCGAGTGAGTATTGATATTCAACTACAAAAGGAGGCTCCTAAAACTTCGACGTTGACGGCACGAAACAAGTTCCCCGAGAGAGTATTGATTACAACTACAAAAAGAGACTACTAAAACTTCGATGTTGACGGCAAGAAACAAGTTCCCCGAGTGAGTATTGATATTCAACTACAAAAGGGAGCTCCTAAAACTTCCATGTTGACGGCAAGAAACAAGTTCCCCGAGTGAGTATTGATATTCAACTACAAAAGGAGACCCCTAAAACTTCGATGTTGACGGCGAGAAACAAGTTCCCCGAGTGAGTATTGATATTCAACTACAAAAGGAGGCTCCTAAAACTTCGATGTTGACGCCACGAAACAAGTACCCCGAGTGAGTATTGATATTTAACTACAAAAGGAGACTCCTAAAAGTTCGATGTTGATACCACGAAACAAGTTCCCCTTGTGAGTATTGATATTCAACTACAAAAGGAGACTCCTAAAACTTCGATGTTGACGGCAAGAAACAAGTTCCTCGAGTGAGTATTGATATTCAACTACAAAAGGAGGCTCCTAAAACTTCGATGTTGACGCCACGACACAAGTTCCCCGAGAGAGTATTGATATTCAACTACAAAAGGAGACTCCTAAACTTCGATGTTGACGACAAGAAACAAGTTCCCCGAGTGAGTATTGATATTCAACTACAAAAGGAGACTCCTAAAACTTCCATGTTGACGGCAAGAAATAAGTTCTCCGAGTGAGTATTGATATTCAACTACAAAAGGAGACTCCTAAAACTTCGATCTTGACGCCACGGAACAAGTTCCCCGAGAGAGTATTAATATTCAACTACAAAAGGAGACTCCTAAAACTTCGATGTTGACGGCAAGAAACAAGTTCCCCGAGTGAGTATTGATATTCAACTACAAAAGGAGACTCCTAAACTTCGATGTTGACGCCACGAAACAAGTTCCCCGAGAGAGTACTCTTGGTTTCACAAGTAAAGAACCTTCGTTGCAGGGTTGGGTTCAGGAAGCCATAAATCTGACTGACACGCTCCCCCAATTAGTGAAACTGTGGACAAAGATACCGCCAGGAGACCGCCGAGAATGCTGTGTTGTGAATTTTCCATTTTTGAAAGAATCCAACCAGTTGCAAAAGAAAATACATGTAAAGAGTTCAGCCAAGAGCAAACGTGGCAACAGCTTCCCCTAACTGGCCTGTCAATCACTGTCATCTGTGCAGAAGTGGTGTGAGGCTAGGCTTCTTTACTTGTGGAGCCGAGAGTATTGATATTCAACTACAAAAGGAGACTCCTAAACTTCGATGTTGACGGCAAGAAACAAGTTCCCCGAGTGAGTATTGATATTCAACTACAAAGGGAGACTCCTAAAACTTCCATGTTGACGGCAAGAAATAAGTTCTCCGAGTAAGTATTGATATTCAACTACAAAAGGAGACTCCTAAAACTTCGAACTTGACGCCACGAAACAAGTTCCCCGAGAGAGTATTAATATTCAACTACAAAAGGAGACTACTAAAACTTCGATGTTGACGGCAAGAAACGAGTTCCCCGAGTGAGTATTGATATTCAACTACAAAAGGAGACTCCTAAACTTCGATGTTGACGCCACGAAACAAGTTCCCCGAGAGAGTATTGATATTAAACTACAAAAGGAGACTCCTAAACTTCGATGTTGACGGCAAGAAACAAGTTCCCCGAGTGAGTATTCATATTCAACTACAAAAGGAGACTCCTAAAACTTCCATGTTGACGGCAAGAAATAAGTTCTCCGAGTGTGTATTGATATTCAACTACAAAAGGAGACTCCTAAAACTTCGATTTTGACGCCACGAAACAAGTTCCCCGAGAGAGTATTAATATTCAACTACAAAAGGAGACTCCTAAAACTTCGATGTTGACGGCAAGAAACAAGTTCCCCGAGTGAGTATTGATATTCAACTACAAAAGGAGACTCCTAAACTTCGATGTTGACGCCACGAAACAAGTTCCCCGAGAGAGTATTGATATTCAACTACAAAAGGAGACTCCTAAACTTCGATGTTGACGGCAAGAAACAAGTTCCCCGAGTGAGTATTGATATTCAACTACAAAAGGAGACTCCTAAAACTTCCATGTTGACGGCAAGAAATAAGTTCTCCGAGTGAGTATTGATGTTCAACTACAAAAGGAGGCTCCTAAAACTTCGATCTTGACGCCACGAAACAAGTTCCCCGAGAGAGTATCAATATTCAACTACAAAAGGAGACTCCTAAAACTTCGATGTTGACGGCAAGAAACAAGTTCCCCGATTGAATATTGATATTCAACTACAAAAGGAGACTCCTAAACTTCGATGTTGACGGCAAGAAACAAGTTCCCCGAGTGAGTATTGATATTCAACTACAAAAGGAGACTCCTAAAACTTCCATGTTGACGGCAAGAAATAAGTTCTCCGAGTAAGTATTGATATTCAACTACAAAAGGAGACTCCTAAAACTTCGATCTTGACGCCACGAAACAAGTTCCCCGAGAGAGTATTAATATTCAACTACAAAAGGAGACTCCTAAAACTTCGATGTTGACGGCAAGAAACAAGTTCCCCGAGTGAGTATTGATATTCAACTACAAAAGAAGACTCCTAAAACTTCCATGTTGACGGCAAGAAACAAGTTCCCCGAGTGAGTATTGATATTCAACTATGAAAGGAGACTCCTAAAACTTCGATGTTGACGCCACGAAACAAGTTCCTCGAGTGCATTGGCGAACTCAGAGCAGCTATTAAGAAAATTATCTTCTCCTCCCCCTCTCCAGCGCAACCTATGACGCGGCGAGACAGGAAATATGAAAAGAATATGCACGAAAAGAGGGCGCTGACTGCAAGATGGCGTCGAGGCGAAATGAAGAAGTGCTGAAGTAGGCAATTAGCACGGTAGAGATGTCATACACGGCTCAACCCGTATAGGCCTATTGACAAGGATTAATGTGGCAATAAAATTTTCGAATATAGTAGAAAGAGGTGCAGGAACAGGATGAACAGTGTACCCACCACTAGCAAGAGGTATTGCTCATGCTGGGGCATCAGTTGACTTAGCAATTTTTTCATTACATCACCGTAATAGTATTAAACAGATTAATTACCAGTCAAATAATTTCTTTAGCCAAATAAAAATTTAAAATATTAATGAATAGAAGTGTGTGAAACTTGGGGTAATTCCAATTACAGCACAACGACGTCACGAGATGGTAATAGCAGAATCCAATTAATTCTCGGTTAGCGAGAAACGGTGTTGGATAACCATTAATTCGGACAGCGTGAAACTTCTGTAATATAATATGCCAAAGTATTTTATATTATCTGGAAGAAGAAAAATGAAATTATGATTTAACAACAGGGTCATTCCATGCAAAAAAGTATGTTTTTGAACCATGCTGTCTCAAAAGTTAAAAATATTGTAGTGGGTTATTCTTAAGTTATAAATATGCATTTCAAGCAATACTATATTTATATCTTTCATAGTTTGGCAGCAATCATAATTTAAAATTTGGTTTAACAAAGAACACGGTTTCATTCATTGAAGTTTTCTTACTATGTAAAGGAAGATGGAAAAGTGATTTCAATGCAATTCGAAAAAGGAGAACCTTGTTTATAAGTGCCCTTAAAATGAAAAAAAATATATATATAATTTTTTTAATAGTTACCCACCGTAAATTTTTTTTTAAGTATAGAACATAAATTGCAATTCATTTTCACAGACGAGAAAGCATGTGTCTAATTCTTTAGGGTATATTGATTTCACTGTGAAAATTTCAGAATGGTCACTTAAATATCATGTCAGTTTTTAATAAAAATAACTCACCGGAACAAAGGAGCTCAGCAGGTAGGCTCTCCTGTCGTACAGAATGTTGCGCGATCAAGGTCAGGGAGACGGACGTTTGAGATTATTCATCGTTACGAAGTCTCGCGAACGCCACGACCGCCACACAAACCAAGCGGTTTTCAACCGTGTCGGAACAAAAATTAATAATTTCATTAATTTAATTATTCACAGATTTTTTAAGATAGTCATAAAACTTGAAATTTAATTTGTTGCATTCGAATATATAACTATTTCTTTTTTCAGTTAGTGTTTTTATGAGCATGCCTTAATATTATTCGGATTAGTCTTTAAGGTTATTCAGGTTTACAATGGCGTCCGTTTAGTTTCAATGACACTTCATATAGGATGTCTAGAATATTTTAAATGATGGATAACATGTAACTGCCACCCATTTTTCAGTCATCCGTATGACTGAAATATTAATGATATGGCGGTCATAGTTGGCAGTTTAATTTATTTTTATAATGACATTATTATATTAAAAGCCCAAAAAAATTCATGACATCGCTGGCATATTCTTAAATTTTTGTATGGAATGACTCAATATTTAAACATTATACCAATTATTTTATAATGTAATATAACTCCTGAATTTAAGCTGTGATCAAAAAATAATTCTCCATTGCAGCTATAGGTTTAGTTTTTCTTCCGTTTATCTTGTATCGAATTCATCTCTTCAAAATCATTTTAGACAGTATTATACACCCATGTAATGAATATGAGTCGGAAACTACTTCGCGTTTCTGGGCAGCAGGCAACAATACAGTATATTCAACTGTTACAATGTTGATATGTCATTGTCTGCTATATATTTAAGAAGTCTCTCATCTGCCCGTGCTATCTAATACGTTATTTATTTTATTCAGTAAGTGTTACGTGTGTAATAAAATGCAAATTACAACAAAATCAATACTTCATTGAACAAAGTAAATTTTTGTGCTAGTAAGATTATATGACAATCTAAGGCAATATTTATAAATATTAATACAACAATAATTTATATAATAAAAAACGTAAATAATTTGTTTTAACTGTGAACCTAGAGAGAATACCCGTTTGAACTTCCTCGCATATGACAGTGGTAGTTCGAAATTACATTTGAAAATATTAATCGCGCTTTTTTACCTAATGCCCATCTCCGCAACAAAAACTTTATCTCAAAGAGATTTATCAACTTCAATTACTTTAAATAAATGATAATCAATAACGTTCAAAGAAAACTCTGAAAGATGTTTTCTTCACATAATTATGTAAATAATATATTTTTAACTATAATTATTGTCTTTGTAAAAGGTACTAAAATGAGAAGGGAAACAGAATTTGTATATAATGTTAAGTACTGTTGGTTACGATACGATCATTCGGCCCCCCCTCTATAGAGCCGTAATGGATAATTTTTGAACCATTGATCTGCCAATATTGTATTATATTTCGTAAATTATAAAATACTACAGACCTCAAGTTGAATAAAAGTTTGTATGTTTCTGAAAGTAATTATGAAAGTAATGGGGAAGTGGAAAGATTTTCTCTTTTTATTCTTCGTAATTAATTTAATTTGTAAACATAAACTATAAATACTCTGATCGACGACTTTACTACACCAGTACAGTAACCTAACTTTTATTTTGAAACCATTTTTATAGGGCCTATAGAGGAGCAGAAATGTACAACTAATTGTAACTTGTTCTTAAATACTGTACATCGATATAGACAGCGAATCTTGGAAAAGAGCCTAACTTTTTGCTTTAAAATTACTGATGGCAGCTTCCATAGTACTTAGTGAATAGTACGAGTACATGTAATTTTTGTTCAGACGACCTACTGATAACAACACAACTTATTTATCAAATTAATATGTTCAAAAATGTCGTTATATTTAGCGACTCAATTTCTGCAATCCAAGCCATAGCTTCAATCAATATCCCTACAAATTCCAAAATCGCAGAAATTAAGTTATCCATACACATACTGACAAAACAAAATAAGTCCTGTATCTCCATTGGATCCTTGCCCATTGTGGTATTACGGGCAATGAGTTTGCAGATTGTTTGTCAAAGAAAGAAAATAAAGTATCACAAGTACTCTTGAAAAAGATATCTTATAACAGTGCCAAATTATTCATACAAACACAATTTCAAATCAAAATTCTAAAGAAATTTCAAGAAAACAGTAATAATAAATCTTGGTCAGTATTGCTTACTGAAAAAGAACATATGCCTGGGTCTCCTCGACATGATGCAGTAGCAAAATTTCGGATGCTAACTGGTCATGACTATTTAGCAGCACAACTGTTTAAAATTGGGATTTTTGGTTCACCAAAATGCATCCAGTGTAACCTAGAAGACTCTTTGATGAATCAAGAACATCTACGAAAATGTCCAGCTTTGGCATAAAATCTTCTGAATTTGGACTCTAAATTATACTGAGAAGCTAGAAGGCGAATGTAGAACTTTCGCGTGCCTGGGCAATAGATACTAGTGTCCTGTAATGTTCGAACATGAGAGAGGCAACTAAGACATTAAAAACTTCGTCTTATTTCATATGAAAAACTAATCGCAAAATTTCTGCTAAAATTCTCAAGCGATTAAAACATGAGTGGAGGACAGCGAATATTTTTATAATAAGTTGGAACAAACACGACAGACCTCCTCCTGCAGAGCAAACATCTGCGAATATCGAACTTCACCATACTTGACAAACTTGAACCGAACGTAGCGCATGTAATGCACGACACTAATAGATACCACTACTACTACCTACTGATAATAAATAATAAATACTCTATACTCTTTTTTCACCAATTCATAGACAATTCACGACTGGTTTTTCAGTATTATCAATCACCAGTTTTCTTGCAGTATTTCTGCATTTTCCTTCAGGAAGGCATGAACCTGGCTTATAAAATTATTACAATAGATTGAATATAATAGTATCTTACAATAATTCAAATCAAGATGCCAGGAATAGAATGAGTGCAGCCGCGATGTGACAACGTAGTCAAGAACAGGTGAGGAGATGCTCACAGGCGGGTAGCGGCGTACGGAGGCCCAAATGCAGAGAGGATGGGGATCTTGTAGCGAGAGAGAAGGAGAATTGATAAAAGATACCTGAAACTCAGATAACTCACGGCAGTATCCAGCAAACTCATGATATAAGCGGAAAGAGAGACAGTCAATTAATAGAAAACAGCGAGCAAATAGAAGGCGTATCCTCCATGTTGACCTAATGCAGTAGATAACTAACGGCAGTATCCAGCAAACTCATGATATAAGCTGAAAGAGAGACAGTGAATTAATAGAAAACAGCGAGCAAATAGGTGTATCTTCCATGTTGACTTAATACAATAGATAACTCAGGCAGTATCCAGCAAACTCATGATAAAAGCTGAAAGAGAGACGGTGAATTAATAGAAAACAGCGAGCAAATAGGTGCATCCTCCATATTGACTTAATGCAGTAGATAACTCACGCCAGTATCCAGCAAACTCATGATATAAGCTGAAAGAGAGACTGTGAATTAATAGAAAACAGCGAGCAAATAGGTGTATCGTCCATGTTGACTTAATGCAGTAGATAACTCACGGCAGTATCCAGCAAACTCATGATATAAGCTGAAAGAGAGACAGTGAATTAATAGAAAACAGCGAGCAAATAGGTGTATCCTCCATGTTGACTTAATGCAGTAGATAACTCACGGCAGTATCCAGCAAACTCATGATATAAGCTGAAAGAGAGACAGTGAATTAATAGAAAACAGCGAGCAAATAGGTGTATCCTCCATGTTGACTTAATGCAGTAGATAACTCACGGCAGTATCCAGCAAATGCATGATATAAGCTGAAAGAGAGACAGTGAATTAATAGAAAACAGCGAGCAAATAGGTGTAACGTCCATGTTGACTTAATGCAGTAGATAACTCACGGCAGTATCCAGCAAACTCATGATATAAGCTGAAAGAGAGACAGTGAATTAATAGAAAACAACGAGCAAATAGGTGTATCCTCCATGTTGACTTAATGCAGTAGATAACTCACGGCAGTATCCAGCAAACTCATGATATAAGCTGAAAGAGAGACAGTGAATTAATAGAAAACAGCGAGCAAATAGAAGGTGTATCCTCCATGTTGACTTAATGCAGTAGATAACTCACGGCAGTATCCAGCAAACTCATGATATAAGCTGAAAGAGAGACAGTGAATTAATAGAAAACAGCGAGCAAATAGGTGTATCCTCCATGTTGAATTAATGCAGTAGATAACTCACGGCAGTATCCAGCAAACTCATGATATAAGCTGAAAGAGAGACAGTGAATTAATAGAAAACAGCGAGCAAATAGGTGTATCCTCCACGTTGACTTAATGCAGTAGATAACTCACGGCAGTATCCAGCAAACTCATGATATAAGCTGAAAGAGAGACAGTGAATTAATAGAAAACAGCGAGCAAATAGGTGTATCCTCCATGTTGACTTAATGCAGTAGATAACTCACGGCAGTATCCAGCAAACTCATGATATAAGCTGAAAGAGAGACAGTGAATTAATAGAAAACAGCGAGCAAATAGAAGGTGTATCCTCCATGTTGACTTAATGCAGTAGATAACTCACGGCTGTATCCAGCAAATGCATGATATAAGCTGAAAGAGAGACAGTGAATTAATAGAAAACAGCGAGCAAATAGGTGTATCCTCCATGTTGACTTAATGCAGTAGATAACTCACGGCAGTATCCAGCAAACTCATGATATAAGCGGAAAGAGAGACAGTGAATTAATAGAAAACAGCGAGCAAATAGAAGGTGTATCCTCCATGTTGACTTAATGCAGTAGATAACTCACGGCAGTATCCAGCAAACTCATGATATAAGCTGAAAGAGAGACAGTGAATTAATAGAAAACAGCGAGCAAATAGGTGTATCCTCCATGTTGACTTAATGCAGTAGATAACTTACGGCAGTATCCAGCAAACTCATTATATAAGCTGAAAGAGAGACAGTGAATTAATAGAAAACAGCGAGCAAATAGGTGTATCGTCCATGTTGACTTAATGCAGTAGATAACTCACGGCAGTATCCAGCAAACTCATGATATAAGCTGAAAGAGAGACAGTGAATTAATAGAAAACAGCGAGCAAATAGGTGTATCCTCCATGTTGACTTAATGCAGTAGATAGGCCTATTCATTTACACGAGTTAGGGTCGCAAAATGGAGTTTCAAATGATAATATTTTATAGATAATATTTTAGTTCTCATCTCTACGTGGAAATCAAAATTATGTAGGCCTATCACACGTTGCACTCCACCGTTTTCCTGCATAATTTTCATATGAAGTTCATAACTACTTACTATCACTTTCATTATGAATACACTGTGTCATATAGTTTCACATCACGCACGATTTAACAGTACCTGGTGTTAATCACAAGGCTATGAAAGCTTTTCGAGACCTGTCATATGAAACTCCTATAAACAACATTAAGGATGTTTATGACTTTCGCGAAGATTGTAACCTGTATATGCTTATGTTTTGCCAAGCCGAAACCCGCAGCTTTCCTAGAGACAGCCATGGAATAACTATATATTTTTTTTCCTCGCTTTTATTTATACTCGCTTTAACATCTTTGGTCATATAGCGAGTTAATCTTTGGTTGAAATCCGAAGGCCTGTGTACTATTGTTGAGACTGTTTCTATTGTTGTGAACTAGATGGCGACTGTATATGTATGCCTGATTTGTTATGAATATGATTTCGGTGATGAGCCGGTGATTTTCAGGGATGTTGTGGCCCGAATTTACTGGCATTTGCCTTAGGGTTGAGGAAAAACTCTGAAAAACCTCAACCAGGAAATTCAACCCGACTGCGAATCGAACCCGGGCCATCTGCGTAAGAGACCAGCATGCTGACCCCTACACTACAGAGGTGGTCAAGGAATAACTATTGTTTTGTTGGTTAACTCATTTTGCATAACACCGTCCGAATAGAAAGTGTGATTACTCCGCTCACACAAATGGGACTCTATTATGTTGCATTCGTGTACAAGTCACTGTTTTTGTTTGCTTTCTGCACAGTTTCTTAGATAAATGTAGGAAAATATAAATTGCAATATCAGTACGATGTGCTGCATTGTTACCTATTGAGACACAAGGAGCTTTTACAGATGCAATTCTAGTTATAGATGAAGACCGGAGTGAAAATAGATTAGAAACATATAATTTAGTTACTCATATGTGTAATGAGATTTTTAGCCTGAGCCTGAACAAAGAGCAGATTGAAGGAGCCTTCAGAATTGGAAGAGGGAAAAATCGTCCCATACTAGTAAAATTTACAAGTATGAGGACTAAATTAGGCTATTTATCTTAGATTACTGCTGAAAGGAACGAATAAAAAAATTGAGCAGGACTACAGTGTGGAAATAAGGAGTAAGAGAGAGATGTTGCTACCATTTATGAAAGAAGCAAGATCGAGAGGTCAGTTTGCGATATTAGTTAAGGATAAAATAAAAATAAATGGAAAACTATACGATTTAGAGCATTGTCAGAGGAACTTCAACTCACAGAAAAACAAGGTCTCCGCAAGTGGAAATTTACGGACGAGAGAAGTGAATACCGAGCAACCGGAAGGAATTATAGAGGAATTGGTTCGTGATGGCAAGGAACGAGCGAGTCAGCAATAAGAAGTATGTACGGAATTAAAGCCCACATCGGAGACTGGTCATCCGATAGACGAGCTTATCGACCGAGAAAGAACCAGATCTAAGATATTTAGTCAATATTTCATTATATGTAAGCTGAATCTGCAAGATAATGATTTTATATCTAAGTACAGTATTACTATTAGTAGTAGCTCCCGGCGTAGTTCAGTTAGCTGAGATGCTTGCATATCGAACCGGAATTACGACTTGGCGGGAGTTCGATTCCTGCCAAGCCAAGCCAAGCCAAGCCAAGCCAAGCCAAGCCAAGCCAAGCCAAGCCAAGCCAAGCCAAGCCAAGCCAAGCCAAGCCAAGCCAAGCCAAGCCAAGCCAAGCCAAGCCAAGCCAAGCCAAGCCAAGCCAAGCCAAGCCAAGCCAAGCCAAGCCAAGCCAAGCCAAGCCAAGCCAAGCCAAGCCAAGCCAAGCCAAGCCAAGCCAAGCCAAGCCAAGCCAAGCCAAGCCAAGCCAAGCCAAGCCAAGCCAAGCCAAGCCAAGCCAAGCCAAGCCAAGCCAAGCCAAGCCAAGCCAAGCCAAGCCAAGCCAAGCCAAGCCAAGCCAAGCCAAGCCAAGCCAAGCCAAGCCAAGCCAAGCCAAGCCAAGCCAAGCCAAGCCAAGCCAAGCCAAGCCAAGCCAAGCCAAGCCAAGCCAAGCCAAGCCAAGCCAAGCCAAGCCAAGCCAAGCCAAGCCAAGCCAAGCCAAGCCAAGCCAAGCCAAGCCAAGCCAAGCCAAGCCAAGCCAAGCCAAGCCAAGCCAAGCCAAGCCAAGCCAAGCCAAGCCAAGCCAAGCCAAGCCAAGCCAAGCCAAGCCAAGCCAAGCCAAGCCAAGCCAAGCCAAGCCAAGCCAAGCCAAGCCAAGCCAAGCCAAGCCAAGCCAAGCCAAGCCAAGCCAAGCCAAGCCAAGCCAAGCCAAGCCAAGCCAAGCCAAGCCAAGCCAAGCCAAGCCAAGCCAAGCCAAGCCAAGCCAAGCCAAGCCAAGCCAAGCCAAGCCAAGCCAAGCCAAGCCAAGCCAAGCCAAGCCAAGCCAAGCCAAGCCAAGCCAAGCCAAGCCAAGCCAAGCCAAGCCAAGCCAAGCCAAGCCAAGCCAAGCCAAGCCAAGCCAAGCCAAGCCAAGCCAAGCCAAGCCAAGCCAAGCCAAGCCAAGCCAAGCCAAGCCAAGCCAAGCCAAGCCAAGCCAAGCCAAGCCAAGCCAAGCCAAGCCAAGCCAAGCCAAGCCAAGCCAAGCCAAGCCAAGCCAAGCCAAGCCAAGCCAAGCCAAGCCAAGCCAAGCCAAGCCAAGCCAAGCCAAGCCAAGCCAAGCCAAGCCAAGCCAAGCCAAGCCAAGCCAAGCCAAGCCAAGCCAAGCCAAGCCAAGCCAAGCCAAGCCAAGCCAAGCCAAGCCAAGCCAAGCCAAGCCAAGCCAAGCCAAGCCAAGCCAAGCCAAGCCAAGCCAAGCCAAGCCAAGCCAAGCCAAGCCAAGCCAAGCCAAGCCAAGCCAAGCCAAGCCAAGCCAAGCCAAGCCAAGCCAAGCCAAGCCAAGCCAAGCCAAGCCAAGCCAAGCCAAGCCAAGCCAAGCCAAGCCAAGCCAAGCCAAGCCAAGCCAAGCCAAGCCAAGCCAAGCCAAGCCAAGCCAAGCCAAGCCAAGCCAAGCCAAGCCAAGCCAAGCCAAGCCAAGCCAAGCCAAGCCAAGCCAAGCCAAGCCAAGCCAAGCCAAGCCAAGCCAAGCCAAGCCAAGCCAAGCCAAGCCAAGCCAAGCCAAGCCAAGCCAAGCCAAGCCAAGCCAAGCCAAGCCAAGCCAAGCCAAGCCAAGCCAAGCCAAGCCAAGCCAAGCCAAGCCAAGCCAAGCCAAGCCAAGCCAAGCCAAGCCAAGCCAAGCCAAGCCAAGCCAAGCCAAGCCAAGCCAAGCCAAGCCAAGCCAAGCCAAGCCAAGCCAAGCCAAGCCAAGCCAAGCCAAGCCAAGCCAAGCCAAGCCAAGCCAAGCCAAGCCAAGCCAAGCCAAGCCAAGCCAAGCCAAGCCAAGCCAAGCCAAGCCAAGCCAAGCCAAGCCAAGCCAAGCCAAGCCAAGCCAAGCCAAGCCAAGCCAAGCCAAGCCAAGCCATGAAAGGAGAACAAGGAGTATGCAATTAAAACAAAAGTACTGCGAGGAAAACGAGAGGAATGAAAGGAGAGCAAGGAAGAGGAGTACAAGAGTTACTTTGAGAATACAATGAGGACAGGGCAATGTAAGGATAAAAATAGGCATTAAAGGACAACATAGTGAATGCGAAGAGAATAAGGGGAATCCAATGAGATCAAGGTTAAGTCAATGAGGACAACGGGAAGACAAGGAGAACAAGAGAAAAATGCAAAAAGTATAAGGGAGGGGCCTTCAATTCGCGAAATTGGGGATCGATTTATATATATATATATATATATATATATATATATATATATTTTTTTTTTTGGTGATATTGCATTTTACATTTAACTACATTTAGAATATGTCACCTTTTAACTCTATTAATTTCTCCTCTGTTTTAATAAGTAGAGATGGAACAATTTTTTCGTAAACAAAGTACTGTTTAATAACACTACTGTAGTGTCTTCTTAAGAGTACAGTTTGGTACTTAGTGACTGAAGTTACGTTTCTTACGTACAGTGCAGCTTTATTAAGATGGAATAAGCACAATCACGTATTTTCAAATTAAATATCATGATTGTGCTCATGCTTTGTTTAGGAAGGAATTTTTCCATCTCTAGTGATCACTACATACACTTAAAATCTTCTCTTTCTCTTGCACAAACAAGGACAACAGCAACTACAAATCCGAAAGAATAATCTAATGAAGAAATTACGCTTTTTGACCTTCACTGGTTCGAGTTCTTCTTCTTCTTCATAGTTGACAACCCGTATTTCTGCAAAGAGCAAAACGAAATTGATCATTAAGCATGTGTCATTGCATTCACTGATTTTCATTGAATGTTATATTAATAGGGCGAGGATTCGTAAGCAATCCATGCAAAAACATTTTATACATTTTTGAACGTCTGTAATGACGAATATTTAAAGTTACTCGTACATATGTTTGCACATTTCTGGCGTTCTATATAAAAGACTATTGAGCATACAATGTTGTATATTTCTAGGATTTTGTGTCAGAAAACCTCAAATTAGCATATTTCGTAAAAATATATTTTGGATTGTTTGTCAGCACATAATATATATATTTTTTTTGTTAACTGTAGACTACTTGATGGCGGAAAATTCTTGCATATATGAAGTGTAAGTGTGGAAAAGCCAAAACAACACCACACTCTGCCTTTGGCCTACTGCACAAGAAGGATTTCCAAATACTCCTCCGTACCTGACTTAAACTCCATAACTACCTTCTCTGTCTGTTGGCATGCTAGCAGTCTGAGTGTCGAGTGCGTGATTTGTTGTATTATGTGTGCGGATTGTGTGAGTCTGTTCGTGATGCCTCCTGAAAAATTATTCGAAGCAGTAGAATCCTAACGGAAGATATTTGTCACGCACAAGGGTCCACTGATGAGGTTGTGAAGACAAAATTAGACATGGTACTGTCGAAATAAATACCATGGTTACAGCACTGTGCTCAATGTAAAAAAATAACGAGAAAATGTGGCTTGCTTGAACCTGAATCTTACAAAAATTACAATTTATACACTAAAATTTTGTGAATAGCTTCATGTGAAGGGTCCAGGGAAAAAACCAGGTAAGTCACTTTTTTGTCGAGATGGAGTTCGAGGTGCCATTAGATTCTCTATGGAAAGGACTATCGTTTAGAGGTATGAAACAGGAAAAGAAACAGATTAGTCATGGGTTTATTTGCCTTCAAATTTTTGGTGTACATGATAAGAGATAGGTAAGTCAACTCTTTCAGCGAAGAAAACAGGTTTCAAGGAAAAAGTGACTTACCTGGTTTCTTCCCTGGACCCTTCATGTGATGTCAAACGATAATTTTCAGCATTCAAAAATCTTCTTGTAGGCAACAAAGTACGTCAACAGATAAGTTTAAAACGCTGTTGGCTGTGTTTTGTAACCAGAAAAAGTAAAGTAAACAAAGATATGAAGTGCACATATGGATCTTGGTGCAAAGTGATATATACCTCACATAGTCTCATTTTTTAATGATATTAAACTCTAGTTAAATTGGATTGTGCATGTTTTTGCAAATGTCTTGTTTCATTATGAAGACTTCGTATATAATCTCTGGCCTTATGTTTGTTTGTATGTTTGGGTAGTCCCTCCAAGTGAAGTGCCAATTTAAAGAATCACAACTCGACTCCTTTTAAACTCTAGTCAATCCTTCACATCACTTTTCATCTATCGGGCTAGGTCTTTCACTTATCAGTTTAAGTATCGCACCTGGCTGAACAAGCTTTCTATGGGTATGACGGTGATCCACGTCTATGTGGAAAAAACTGGGAAAATACAACTAATATACGTGTTAAAAAATATCCGCAAATTTCATAACCTCAATAGAAATATGAAATAATAAGCAGCTACAAATAAAGTAAAACTACAAATCAACATGCTCTTATATGTATAATTTAAAATCCTTGACTCTCGTCAGGAAGAAGGGGGTAGACTTCCGACACTTCGTCTGTGCACTGGGCGACATCAGAGCGGCGGAAGGTTACCTCGCTACATCTGCAAACATATGTATCATATTATCTTACCTGTCTAAGATGTAGTTCTACCTAGCCTTGCTTGTTGCAGCCCTATGCTCCACATAATACTATACTATCCGAAGATGCGTCTGCACACACACAATCTAGGCTACTGTTACCGCACATTAAGTTAATTTAACATGTACAGTATTTCAGCACCACTTCGTAGCAATGCCGTATTGTGTTTTGGTTCACGAAAAATATAATACGTTGTTCTAATGGAGTGGCGGGAGTGAGTTTTCCCATAAAGATGAATATTTTTCGTAAACCAAAAATTCAGCAGGGTTTTTCTAAAAAAGTATGGGTGATGTACTACGTATTTACCAATTTAACACTTTACTTTTCGAAACATCAACCAACCACCACTACCAAGAAGACTTGACCGACCGCTTTAACGTTTCATTGCACTACAATGATTTCGTTCTGGGATTTAGATTGAAATATAAGCGCAGCTTATATGATGCTGGCTACTACCGACCCAGCGGCCATAAAGCATTCAGTATTGTTAATACCCTTAATGAAAAAATAATTAATTGGATTGGAATAAAAAATTGTAAGAGAAATATTACAAATGGAAAACGAAGTACTTTATTAATGTGCTCAACAATCCATTTACTTTTTTTAATTATTTTTTTGAATAACTTACTACGTTTCATTATTGTGTATGCGGTATTATCACTGAAATGGGGAAGTATAGGGGTAAACCACAGCCAAAATAAGCGAAAGTGTGTTTCAAGGCTGCAGGCATAATATCATATTCCTGTCCTGACTGCCTACACACTTGAATAGGAAACAAGAATGTAATAATAATTCGTTTCGAGTTTATTTTATCGTTTATTTTAGCATTATGTTTATTGCCACATTAAAAAGCTAGAGAATTGTGTTTAAATTAATATTCTTCCTTTCTGTAAAGAACTTAATTCAAATATTTAACAGCAGGTTCTACGAACTGCGACAAATTTAACAAGCGGTTTGGACTAACTGGCTGAATGGCTCTACTCCATAAATCTCCTCTTTGCTACCAGCAATCGAACTTGTGAGCAGCTGGAAGCGCCACCACTTCAGGATATAAACAATTACTTTACCTTCTTCTTTGGGACGTCTGTCTAAGTGTGTCATTCTTTTCTGGTGCGGGTAGTACGGGTAGTGACCTGTCATTTTGAGTCTTTCCATCATTTGCCTCTCTCTCGCTCTGCGTAAATCTAAAATGCAACAAAATTCTGAATTTAAATAGTCGTAATAAAGTGTTTGTTAGCTAATGTAATGAACAGGATAAATAGGTAGCATATTAAGTAAGTAGACAATATAAGTAAGTTATTAAAGTGAATTTTGGAAAGGAATAAGAAGTTGAAGTGCGTAGTAAAGTTACTTCTAACGCATGTTTAGCCTTAAGGGGACACTCGGCTATATTTTGGAACTTTTTTCCTATTTGACCAATCTTTTTCAAATTTGGAGAAAAAATTTAATATACACATGGAAAATTAACATGCAAAATCTCAGCTCATTAGATCCAATACTTTTCAAAATAAAAAAAATATTTCTATTTTTAATCAATCATTAATTGAAATATCACTTTTAATTATCATTTTTTATTTTTTGGCTTTGTGCATTTGACTGTGACTTCTCAATGAATAGGGGAAGAATTTTGCGTATTGATTTAGTTCTGTCACGTAAATTAGTGCAGAAATTTAATTTTTCATTTCGATGACACTTTTTCTCCAATTTTTAAGTTGAGTGTTCCCATAAAGAAAAATAAATTCAGTGTACTGAAATTAAACCAATTTTTTAATTTTATTTCAAAAATGAAATTAATTTATCCTTATTCTTTTATTTACAGTAAAAATAGAACTTGTGCGTAGCTGGAAGCGCCACCACTTCAGGCTGTAAACAATTACTGTACCTTCACTGTTAACTCTATTACGTCTTATTCTTTCCAGGAAGCGTTCTCTCGACGTCATCACCTTCTCTGTCGCTTTGGGTACATCTAAAATGCAAGATAATTCTGAGTTTAAATCGTCGTAATGAAGTAATTGTTAGCTAATGTAATGAACAGGATAAATAGGTAGCCTATCAAGTAAGTAGACAATATGTACGTCATCAAACTATTAATAAATTATTAAAGTGAATTTTGGAAAGGAATAAAAAGTTGATGTGCGTAGTAAAGTTATTTCTAACGCATGTATAGCCCTAAAGAAAAATAAATTCAATGAACTAAAATTAAAGTAATATTTTAATTCTATTTAAAAAATGAAATTAATTTATCCTTATACTTTTTTTACAGATGGCTTCTAAATGTAGAGTGCCTGTGTGTCTGCGTGTACACTGGCGTTCAAAGGTATCTGGCCTACAATTTTCTGATCATAAGGGTGAGCGAACGTCCTAACCACGGATAGGTCAGAACCAAATATATAACAAATTGAGAAACTTTGAACAAGTTCTGCTAGTTTTTCAATAGGTGAATCTATTACAGGAACGGGTAAAAAAGTGTTTGCAAAAATATTGATATAGATCAAGTACAATTTATTTTCATAATTGACGGTAATAGCGGTTCCGCTAAATGTAGTGTTTTTTTATTTTTACAATCATTCAAGGGGGATGAAGTGTTGAATTTCATAATACGGGTATAGTTATGTACTATTGGCAACACTGACTTATCTTCGCCATCTATTCATAGGAATAATGACTAAAAAAGCCACACTTACACGAACAAATTATCGAACACTTTCTTCGAACGCCAGTGTACCAGCAATTAGGCCTACCAGAGTGCTCTACTTGAGAGCAGTTATACAGTTTTCAAATTTCCATCTGAAAAGGAGAAGCTTGTGACTAGAAAATATACCACGAAATGTCTTCACGCCAACAAAGCATTCAGTTGTGTGTATAAACACTTAGAAGTAAACGTTTGTACCTACTACATGATTCTAGAGACAGAGAAAGAAATGTGCAGAAATACTCCGAAATAGCTGTTTCTTAAAACTTAGTGATATGCCAAGGTTATTTCCAGGCTTACCGGAACGATTATACAATCGTATTACTCAACAAGAATGAACCCTGCAATGAGAAGGCACAACGTTAAGAACTTTGAACAGTACCGTAACGAATTAAGTGGTTACAAATAAACAAAATTAATTCGTTTGATGAACTATGTAACAAGTTAGATACTCAAAAATGTAAGATCGTTAGTGGAGGATCACTAATGTAAATGCTATGTTTATGTGCTTTTTGTTGGTTCATTTTGAGGATGTGTAAGAAATTGATGTAGGCTATTAAAATATATCAAAATGTCGTTGTCATTGTCTTCGTTGTTTCTGATGTTTATGATTTAACAATAAAGTTATTTTCATTTTTCACGAAATTATTATTTCATAGTGTTGTTACTTTTGTTTCAAACTGTACGCAGCGCGCAACGGGCAGGACACAGTTGTTTCCCTCGCAACCCCAGCAGTCAGACCACCCCACTATCATTTTGAAAGCTTGCTTCCAGTGACGAATACGCGAAGTATGTCGAAGCTATAAGTGTTCTTTGTGTCGTTTTCAGTGTAAATTACAGTTTATGCTCTGTTAAAAACTCATATTTAGAACATACTGAATTATTGCACTATTCTGGAGGTTGAATTTAATATTTATAAGTGGTTAAAGATAAATTCGAGTGGAGTAAGTTGGAAGATGTATAAAAACAGAGTATGACTATAGCTTGTTTTTTTGAAAGATGGGACATGATCAACGAGCACAGAATGCCTGTATTTCATGCCTCTTCAGAAGCTAAAATTGTACCCAATTCTTCTTAAGTACTGAAGACTGCGGGTTTCTTCCTTCTGTGTTTTGTATTCCAGTGTTATTGCCATTATTCTGTTTTGTACTGCTTTCTTGGCTGTGCTGTTACCTTCCTTTCCAATCTCAACTCTTGCATCGTGACCTCAGTGTCTGCTTGTTCTTTTTTAATTTCAGCTAAGGCCGTATAAAGGGATGATGATTGATGATTCTTGCTGATGAGCATTTGAAATCTATTATGCCGCGCTTCACTTACATTGTTGGTCCGGTGTTCAACTTGCAATGTTCATTGGTATTGATTCCAAATGCGATGTTATAGCGCGGTGGTACACGTCGTGTTTTGCCTTTACATCTTCGGCCACTGATGTAGGCCTAATGGAAATCAAAGTAACGTATATAGGTAAAATGGTGTCAGGCGCATCTTCTCTGAGTTCTTCGAATAATTGTTTTACATGATCTGGGGGAACAAATGTTAATGACAGCAACATATGTGTATATAATCTTACTTCATTGTTTTCGATATCATTGTAAGCTTCCTATAGTTAGACCTTCAGCCTGGATGCGTCTATACAGGATCTGCCCCAAATGAAAAGAGCAACAATTTATGGCGCTTGTAGGTAACACAGAACGGGCACTATTTATTCTAATAATGTATCGGATTATTAATTTCGGTAAACAGTGAACGCGTAAAAGAAATAGTCATTTGGAGAAATGCTCATTCGGAAAAGTGTCAGTCGTAAAGTTGATTTTAGAAAAAAGGATGCAAACGGTGAGTCTGCGCTATGAGACGTGAAATAAAACATATTGCAACTATTAGGCCTAATAACAGCGTACTGCTACTGCTACTACTACTACTACTACTACTACTACTACTACTACCATCACCACCACGACCACCACCACTACTACTAATTAAATTTGTTCCGGTTAAGGAGGTTTCCTCAAGATCCTCAGGTCCACCGTTGTGAAGTAACAGTATGTCTGACCGCGAAACGAGCGAGCCGGAGTTTAAATCCTGGTTGGGAAAGTTGCCTGGATAAGAATTTTTCCGGGGATTTCCCTCAACCCATTAAGAACATATGTTAGATAACTTTCGGCGCTGGACCTGGACTCACTTCGCTGTCGTTATCATCTCACTCAAACGCTAGACAATTTTAGCAGTCGATAAAGCGTCGTAAAATAAACCAATTAAAAGGAAAAGATCCTGAGTCATTTTTGTACGACCCTCTTCTACGACCAAATCATAGGTATTAGCATGTTTTTTTATAGTGGCGCTCCACATTATATTGGCCACGGAAGTACCACATATCAGGCATCTCGATCGTTCATCTACTTGAAGAAAGAAATATTTTTCATCTTTAATCTTGCGTACACTACTTTTAACACTTAAATATAACTGACTGGTTGATTGGCAAACTTACTCGTGTTAAATTGTATAAGCTCTGAGGATGGCGTGAAGCACCGAAACAGCTGTAAGCCACACGAGCTTATACAATTCAACACGAGTAAGTTTGCCAATCAAGCAATCAGAAATATTTTTCTTTCCAATCTATATCCTGGGTAAAGGAATCTGCGCGTCTCCTTTCCAATCTGCATTGTTCGAATCCATATTATTAGAGCGATCAGAGTTTTGAAAATGCCATTGGGTATAGAATAGAGTCGTTTTCTTAGCGATGTCCAGCTCTTTCTACTATAATTTAAATAAGTTATTTACGTATTTTCTAACGTACATAAACAACACAAGTAAATCTATTCCATTTATCCGATTATTGAAAATACAAATAAAGTAACATACAGGCCAAGTCTATTTATAAGTAATATAAAGCGTTTATATTTGAAGCAATGCTTACAATGTATTTAAATTTATTTATATGGTTTTATATACGTTAGAAAATACGTAACTAATTTATTTTAATTATATTACAATGAGGGGGATTTCCGCTAAGGCGGCTATATCCCAATGGTATTTTCTAAACCCCGAACGCTCTATCCTACACGATGCAGATTGTAATGTAGTTCTACATTCGCCACATCTCGACTCCGTATTCAGGAGGCAGCAATAGTATGACGCTCCGTGCACTACCCCTTCTCTCGCTGTATGCCCCCAGTGGGTAGGGCTGGTCTAAAGCACAATGAATTGTTAAAAAAATCGCGAAATATTGAAACGCTTAATTGACATTGCGTGTTTCCTAACTTGGCTTTAGAGAACATAGTGAATCAAGTGAGTTCGTTAATAAGAAAGATTTGTTTTTTTTTTTTTTTAGAGCAAAATATGATTCAATTTTACCGCTTCATTTAGAAACATTTACAGTTTTCCAGAGTACCGGTACTTCTAATTTGATCCAAAATGGCCTAATTTCCTCGGTTGCCATAGTTGCTTTGAACAACATTAAGAAGTAAATTATTGATAGTTCATTCAAAACTATATTTTTGGATGAAATTACGGAAGTAAGGAATGCCAGTCAGTTATCTGTAGTCGTTATATATCCGACCAAGGACGGCAACGTTCAAAAAAGGTTTTTGGAATGTTTAATCAGATAGAACTGCTGGGGGTTTGTATAGCATAATGTGTCAAATCGTAGAAGAACTGGAATGTGGTTAAAGTTAGTAGCTCAGGGTTATGATGGCGGAGCTGTAGTCTGATCACTTGAGTGGATTGCAGGCTAGAGTAAAACAATTTTTCCTGTGTTTTCTCCATGTTCATTGCTTTGCTCATCGTCTGAATTTAGTTCTATTTCAGTCGGCTGGGACAATATTTAGATTAAATATAAATATTCTTTCTGTTACTTAATGGCCTTGTTTTATTTTCCTCCCTGTTTTCTAAGCGAATGCATGCTTTGGATGAACTAGTGAAGAAAATACTTCCGAAGGTGTCTCGGACGAACAGAAATTATAACAGTAGACTGGTATAGACTGTTTTAGAATATCGTGAACCATTCATTAGCTGTTCGAAAATATTGTTGAATAAACTGATAATTGGGATTCAGAAACTCTTAATTCTTCAAGAGGATACCTTGCTTTGCTGAAGACAGATTTCAATTTTAATTTTCTTTCGCATATATTTGGAGCAATATTTTCTGTCACAGATATTCTTTTTGGTGTTCTTCAAAGCAAAACAAATGACATTGTATATTGCATTCAGTAAATTGGTGAATCCAAGACAATTATTGAAGGCAAAAGGGACAGCTTTTCGAATATTTGGAATCGTATAAAAAACATATTACGACATTTCAAACCATAGGCTAAGAGGGTCCATATTCATGACATCGGTAGCTTGGAAACATGAAGTCGCAAACTATTTTTTGTAGTTATTGACAACAACCTTGAACAATTAACTTAAATGTTCAGTAATGTTGACTATCTAAAATTACTGGAACTCACAAATTTCCAAAGCATTACAATGCTCATATCCTAAGTGCTTTTGATATACTAACTATTGCTAATTATGTTGTTTCTTTGATGCAGTGACTCTGCGTTTCCAATTATCTGTACTGCTCAGTGTAAAAGAAAGCATTTGTGCGAGTAGTGTCAATAGCTTCAGTGAGTTGTTGAAATGTATTAAGGAATATAAACTAGAGGCGGCCTACTCTGCAGTTGTCAAATTTTGTGAACTTACACTAACAATTCCTACCACTACTTCCTCTCTATTCTCAAGAGAGTAAAGGCATTTGTGAGAAATTCTATAGGCCAAAAGCGAATCTCACAGTTGGCAGTTTTGAAATTGAAAAATCATTTATTAAGAAACTGCCACAACAATCTCGGTTTTACGGTGACGTCATAGACGAGTTAGACAAACAAAACGGGAGAATCGTTCTGCAGCTTAAATGACAGGTGAGTAGGCAATTTTTTTTTCTAAATATTAATTGTATTTAGTTACTGCTTCCCTCCTTTGAAATATTAATACTCTCCACTAATATAAACAATTTACTGTACCTTCAACAACGCTGGATACGCTTGTCTGTGCGGATGTTGTGTCCTCCTGGATGACTTCAGTCTGTAAGTAGTAGTCGCTCGTCTTTGTTCCTTCGTCCCTCTGTATCACTTCAGTCTGTAAGTAGTGGTCGCTCGTCTGTGCGGATGTTGCGTCCGTCTGGATGATTTCAGTCTGTAAGTAATGGTCGCTCGTCTTTGTTCCTTCGTCCGTCTGTATCACTTCAGTCTGCAAGTAGTGGTCGCTCGTCTTTGTTCCTTCGTCCGTTTGTATCACTTCAGTCTTTAAGTAGTGGTCGCTCGTCTTTGTTCCTTCGTCCGTCTGTATCACTTCAGTCTGTAAGTAGTGGTCGCTCGTCTGTGCGGATGTTGCGTCCATCTGGATGACTTCAGTCTGTAAGTAGTGGTCGCTCGTCTTTGTTTCTTCTTCCATATGTATCACTTCAGTCTCTAAGTAGTGGTCGCTCGTCTGTGCGGATGTTGCGTCCATCTGGATGATTTCAGTCTGTAAGTAATGGTCGCTCGTCTTTGTTCCTTTGTCCGTCTGTATCACTTCAGTCTGTAAGTAGTGGTCGCTCGTCTTTGTTCCTTCGTCCGTCTGTATCACTTCAGTCTGTAAGTAGTGGTCGCTCGTCTTTGTTCCTTTGTCCGTCTGTATCACTTCAGTCTGTAAGTAGTGGTCGCTCGTCTGTGCGGATGTTGCGTCCATCTGGATGACTTCAGTCTGTAAGTAGTGGTCGCTCGTCTTTGTTTCTTCGTCCGTCTGGATGACTTCAGTCTGTAAGTAGTGATCGCTCGTCTGTGTGACTACGTCCGTCTGAATGACTTTGGTCTGCAAGTAATGGTCGCTCGTCTGTGTGCTTGCGTCCGTCTGTATCACTTCGGTCTGTAAGTAGTGGTCGCTCGTCTGTGTGCCTGCGTCCGTCTGTATCACTTCGGTCCGTAAGAAGTGGTCGCTCGTCTGTGTGCCTGCGTCCGTCTGTATCACTTCGGTGTGTAAGTAGTGGTCGCTCGTCTGTGTGTCTGCGTCCGTCTGTATCATTTCTGTCTGTAAGTAATGGTCGCTCGTCTGTGTGCCTGCGTCCGTCTGTATCACTTCGGTCTGTAAGTAGTGGTCGCTCGTCTGTGTGCCTGCGTCTGTCTGTATCACTTCGGTCTGTAAGTAGTGGTCGCTCGTCTGTGTGCCTGCTTCTGTCTGTATCACTTCGGTCTGTAAGTAATGGTCGCTCGTCTGTGTGTCTGCGTCCGTCTGTATCACTTCGGTCTGTAAGTAGCGGTCGCTCGTCTGTGTGTCTGCGTCCGTCTGTATCACTTCGGTCTGTAAGTGGCGATCACTCGTCTGTGTGTCTGCGTCCGTCTGTATCACTTCGGTCTGTAAGTAGTGGTCGCTCGTCTGTGTGCCTGCGTCCATCTGTATCACTTCGGTCTGTAAGTAGTGGTCGCTCGTCTGTGTGTCTGCGTCAGTCTGTATCACTTCGGTCTGTAAGTAGCGATCACTCGTCTGTGTGTCTGCGTCCGTCTGTATCACTTCGGTCTGTAAGTAATGGTCGCTCGTCTGTGTGTCTGCGTCCGCCTGTATCACTTCGGTCTGTAAGTAGTGGTCGCTCGTTTGAGTGGTTGCGTCCGTCTGGATCACTTCAGACTGCAAGCAGTGATCGCTCGTCTGCGTCGCTGCGGTCGTCTTCATCTTCTCTGCTGGTCCAGCTGAAAGCAATATTATTCTTGGTTGAAATCGTCGTTATCACACTGATTTCTAGCTAATGACTAGGATGAATAGGGCATATTAAGTAAAAATGACAACATGTACAATTGGATTAAAATAGAATGGGCCGACACTTGGTAGTTCAAATAGTTTTTAAAGTCAGGTTCACACGAGGAAATTCATTTCGTTCGAAGGCAATGCTCTGATGTTTGTTCCGGTTGATTCTTTGATAATGATCCGTCTACAATGCAGGGGTAATGTTTCTGATTTCGGAACCAGAGTTGTAAGTTCGCTTCCCGGTAGGGATGATTTTTATGTTGTATTATTTTATATGTTTAATGACAAGTGTTAGTGGAATTTGTTAATAAACTTGGTTATGCAAATGTTGCAAACATATTATATCCTATTATTTGTGGGCTACTGTTAGGCACAACCTGATCTGTATGCAAAATTAATAGTTTGTTTGCCTCCTCAAACATTAGAAGTACATCAAATATAAATTAACAAAAATTATACAAAAACATATATAAACAAAAAAAAGGCCTGTGGTAGGGACTAGTATTTCTCCATAATCCACTTGCATCAACAACTGCCCTCATTCAGCGCGACATGGAGTCCAAAAGATTACGTAATAGGTCTACATCCGTGACCACCTCCTCCCACGCATCTAGTAGCTACTCTGTTCCATAATTTGTCTGCTGTTCGTAAGGGTGGTTCTGCCGAATTAGAGCGTAAGATCATTTTCAATCTATGCCACACATTTTCAATCGGATTCATATCAGGTGAAAAATCCAAGGACATTCGAGCATGTCGACATCAGACCTCTTCGTAAACCATCTTTAAATGCGATTGGCGGTGTGTATCTGATGGTTTTCCTGCTGGAACACAAGTGTTCCGTCTGGATACCATTCTCGGGCAGAAGGAATCATTATATTTGCCAAATTTATTCATACACTTCTGTCGTAAACCGACCATGCATGCGTTCTAGAAGCTCTGCTCCAGTGTTTGACATCGCAACGCTCACGCGACCCGGCCTGTGAAGTCGTCCCACGAACGTTCATTATATCGGTGGTCATCCATACGATACACACGGGCAGGACATAAGTGCTACTGAAGACATCTACCTCGTCGGACAAAATGACATTCTCCAGTCGAAGTCCTGCCAAATAGTAGCGTAAGCTAGAAGGTCCACGACATGATTCATTTTCAAATGTTCTTTCGTCGCAGTTCGACGAGACCTTATGCCATACTCTCTAAAATGTCTCCTCACGGTTGAAAAGTTGGACGCCATCTTCAAATCAAAGGCATTTAGAAAGAAGTGGTTTTCAACTTCTCTGATTAAGATTGCGTCCTCTTACCTTGCAGAGATGCGCGGTCGACCAGGAATTGAAGGATTCAGAACCATAGTGGGCCAAGCGCCATTTATTACAAACGGAGAAAGCGAGAGTTAAAGTTAAGTGAATACCATAGTTTAATGAATATTGAGATATAATTTAATTTTATTATGCATACTTCATATTACTTGCTATATGTTTTCATTGAATTCTTGTAATAACTTAGTTTTAACCCTTGTTGTCTACGTTTTTATTATATGGCTCTTGGCCCATTATGGTTCTGAACCCTTCAATAAGGACGATACAGAAAGCTAAACTCCAATACGAACAAAGTGAAGAATGCTAAACAGTATCACCAGGGGCGGTTATTCAGGTGAAGTAGGTGAAGTGCGACTTCACCTATTTACGCGTAAAACACAATTTTATCTCGTACTAATAATTAATTCTAGTTATTACCGGTACCATATTTCTGAATAGAATAATGTCAACAGTTACGAGCGCCGAGCGGTGTCTATTGGAACTTACAATACTGTAAAGGTGAAATTATTTGGACTCCCATTCTCATACAGCACTTGGTTTCCATGGTAACGTGACGTCACGTACTAAAGAAAGATTGTATGAGTGAAGTGCACTTCTGAGTCTTTCAGTTACGGAGAACTGTCAGATTTGTTGTATGTGGAGTAACCAGTTTGCAGATCTGACGATAGGGTAGGGTTGCAGCTGGTCTCCAAGGCCGGAGGCTATTGTTTAAGGGCTGCGAAATTTTAGAGTATGTACTACCTGACTCGAGAATACTATCTTCATTCCTTGTGTAGAAGCAGCCACCCCTGCTGTGGTAAATTAGCTAGCTCTATGTTATTTTATCAGAAATACACCCAACATACATTCGCAAAGTTTAAAAGTTGTTTTCCGCAGCGTGTATTATTTCTTACCATGAGCTTGCCAGTTTTGTTCAAGCTCTTGTATTTGAAAGTTTAACGCGCGCGTAAATGTAAACGTGTAGCTTAATACTGTGTACTTATATATTAACTTATTATTTAATGTATTTAGCGAATATTAGTGATAAGTCTATATATAGTGTATTAATCCTACATCATAGCGCATATTATATGTTTAATCACTAGTGCTATTATACAAATACTTAGATACCAGTACATAGAAAATATTGATAAATGAGTGTGAAATATGTATCCCGAAAATAACACGTTTTATTATTTATTAGAAATGCTGTTTTGTAGACTTATACATAAGGATAAGAAAGATGTTTTAAGTCCTGGACGACCTACAGTTCCATTTGTTCTTTGTTTTAAAAAGTGCTAAGAAAATAGAGAAGTTGTATAAAATAAGTTAAAAAAAATCGATGCAAGAATATTTTCTGTTTGATGAGATTAAAAATTTCACTCGGAATGCTACATCACAGGAGAGATTTTCCTCATTAGCCCCATAGCTTTGCATAGAGATATACTGTCCACTCTCAGTCAGACATTTTATGAAGACATTATCGAACAGGTTTACTGCTTTAAAAGATAGGAGGATTGACTTGGTATGCAAGAAATTGAGTGAGTCCTGAAATAAATTAATTTTCCTGTTTGCATGTGTTCTAGACCTATTAAAATTGTACGCAGTTTACGAATAGTAGGCCTACTCATTATATTGGTAAAACTGTTATGCATTTGTGTATGTGAAAAGCACTTCACCTATTTTTTTTACGGCGAGCCGCTACTGAGTATCACTTCAATATTGCCATTATTAAAACAAATAAAACTAAATTCTATGTTTACAATGGTAACATGTTTTAATGTTGTAGTTAAACATATTTTTAAAAACTATAAATCAGATATAAATACAGACAGTTTTATTAACAGACAGGAGTGTTGCTCAGGGGAGAGGTTGTGCTATTTACTAAACATTCAATCGACTTCCAGGCGATGTCGCCTATTGGTACTTTTGAAAATGGTGTTTATGAAAAACTTATTATGGTAAATTTATAATGTAAAAAAATTAAGACTAATGGAGATTCGAACCTCTTTTAATCACTGCTATCAGGTTTAGACCCATGCTTAAATCACCTACGGTACAATGGCCCATGGTTTAATGCAGCGTATTATTTGCTTTCTCATTCATTTTCGATACTTTTGTACCTCGTTTCAATAGATTTAGTATTTATCAATATTATTGCTATTTCACTCTTCAGAGACTCTGATGCAGCTAGAATCAACCCTTTGTTTTATTTTATAAAATATTTTAGAACAAAATACAACACATTTATATGGTTTAATTGTGTCATCTTGTGAACTGGAACTTCAAGGAGACGGACATGCACACTGTTCTGTTTCTGGAACTTATTTACACATTTGTCACCGGCCCATTCTTTTTTAACCTTATTGTAGTTACCAAACTATCAACAATAAGTAAATCATGAAAGTGAAGTTTGAAAATGAATCAAAAGCTGAAGAACGTAGTAACGATTACTTCTAAAGCATGTCGTATAAATCTCAAACAAAAATAAATTCAATGAACTGAAATAGAAGTAGTTTTTACTTTTATTAAAAAACCTAATTTATCCACATTCTTTTATTTACATACGGCTCATAAATATAGTGTGTCTATGTGCCTGGATGTACCAGCAAATACCAAAATGCTATAAGAGAGAGGGATTACGTTCCAGTTTTAAAATTTCCAAAACTATAAGCTTGTGACTAGAAGCTATATGCATACATGCAATCATTTTCGCTCTGTTTTTCATTACAGGCAATTTTTAGTTAATGAATGTTTATTTTTACATCTTTGCTTACGAAGACCATGCATAATTCTGTAGATAGTGCTAAAATAGCCACCAGGATTTAAAATAAAGACTTCTAAGCAACGCATCATGTACCATCTTACTGGCTATTGTATCTGCTGACATTCTTCTTCAACACACTGGCGAAGAATTTCAATGTATTACTACTACTGTTACCAATAATAATATATTTTATTTTACCTGGCAGAGTTAGACCCTGAGGCCTTTTCTGCCACTCAGGCAGTCTACAATTAATACAATTACAAAAGTTATACGTAGTAATAATACTAGATTCGGGTCATTCCACAGTAACTCACGTTGCATTTAGACACATTTATGAACTTTTCAAGATACTAAAACAAAAAATAAAGTTTTTTTTTCGGTTCATTTATTGAATTTAGGAACATTCTTTATAGCAGTAAACAGCCATCGGGAATATAATTCGTGATTTGTGATTTATTGTTGAAATAGTTGTTGTAACTCATGCTACATTTTACTAACCACTATCTTCCCACCTCACTTCTGATATTCTCATCACATCCACTCTGTTTCTTTTCATTACTTCCTTCAAGCTTTCCAACTCACCTGAAACGAGAGGCGTTCCAGCAGTCGGTCTTCTTTTCTTCTCTCCTGTAGGCTCCGTCATGAATCGTCCTTCCCCAGTATCCCCCTCCCGGACATCCGATTGGGGGGATAGTTTACGTCCGGAATTTTTTACCAGGGAATGACTCATCATGCAATCTTAATTCCAATATCTTCTTGGGATATATATAAATGCGGAAGCTTCCCATTGCTTTCCGCATACCACTCTCTCTTTCGCATCTTAGAAGATCCCAGGGGGCCCCAGCGTGGAGGTGAGGAGAGTGGATTTGACTAATTAGGCCCTCCGGACTTCACCGAAATTCACCGCAATGGTTTAAATATCAGTTCCATCAGGGTTTTTGACCCAATCAGAGACTGGGAAATCCCAATTAGCCTTTGCCCCCCTTATTGAGTCTAAAGCATTACAAAGGTCATCAACATGAAAAGAGAACTAAGATCTTTATCGAAAATGACACCAGGAAAGTTAGTCTTCCAGGATGATTTAAGATTAAAGTTACGTCATTCAAATACTAAATATGAAAAATTAACATTATTACTAAAAATAAACAAGTTCTGTCTACATTAACAATAAGATTATTAGAACGACACCATTTTTAAATTCACAAATACCATTAATTAATTTTCAGTTTGCGCAATACCTAGATGCGAAATAGGAACAAGATGAAGTTAAACTATCAAGATTAATCAAACCGACACTTCAATATTATTAAATTATGCAGTGATAAGAGAAGTTGTGAAACAATACAAATGAAAAATCGTGAACTGAATATAATTTATTAAAGTAGTAATTATAGAATTAATATAATTGTGACGAAAAAAGTTTTAACTTCAATTTTCATATTCGTGTGGAGTGCGGGCATACAGGTAGACATGGAGTAATTTTGATTGTGCCACGAAAGCCCTTTGAGTCTTGGTATCCCTGAGTGAAAATATGTCTAGCAGAGCTCACATTTGACGTGGATAAAAAATTGCGTGTGAAGATTATTTTATGTGCTGTGCACTTGTCTTTGGGCTGACACTAAAGATGGGTAGGCCTACGCATTGTAAGTCCCCATGGTGGTCAGTACAACACATAACTACCGCTCAGACAATATTTTCCAAAGGTTATGCTTTGCGGAATTGCCCAGTGATAGTATTAATTATCCATATTGTAAATGTTTGTACGTTACACTGTTTAATATGAATACTGGAATAATCTTATTCTCGCCTTTCTGTATTTGTTGTGCACACCACATTATTATTATTATTATTATTATTATTATTATTATTATTATTATTATTATTATTATTATTATTATTATTAAGAGCAATATGTGGCACATTTATATGTGCTAAAATGTATATTCTATTTTACTGTATTGTAGGTGAACTGTAAGTGTAAACTATCATGCAGCAGCCTTCGACTAGAATATCGAAAAGGACAGTTTAGGCAGTTCCAAGAAATGCGAGAATACTCCAAGCAGCAGGCTTATTTGTTTCGACTCATGCATCCCCAGGCCATCAAATGGAGAAGACATGGTAAATAAGAGCACCCAGGTGAAAGTAGAAGGCAGCACTCTTTTCACTACTATCTTCTTCTTCGTGGAGGAAATGAGGTAAGAATCTGTCTTAAAACATTCTGCAATACATTTGGTATTACTGCAAGAAGAGTTCTACTAATATGGGAAAAAATTGTAAGAGGTGAAATGGACTGTAAAGATAATAGGCGTGGAGCTCACACAATTCTTAGAAATCAAGGATGGAGAGAGAAGATCATGGAACATATAAAGTCTTTCACTACTCTCGAAGCAAGAATCCACAGAAGATGTTCTTATCCCCAGACTTGAATGTAAGCAGGATGTATCGCTCATTTTTGGAAAAGTATTGTCATGGCGACATGAAGCCTCCAGTTAGTCGTCAGTGGTACAATGAAATTTTCTTAGCGCAATTTAATCTTTCCTTTGCTCGACGACGAATAGACGCATGTTCAACTTGTGATCGCCTTACTATGCAAATGAAAACAGGTGATAAGGAAGCTTCTGTTATGAGAGAGTTCCACCATAGACAAGCTGAAGCAGCCTCAAATGCCATGTCTGCTGATACAGAAAATGCGAATTCGTCTGGACATACCATTGTGATTTCATTTGATATGCAGCAGCAGATGTATCTTCCAAGTCTGACGCACTCAGAAATGTTACTATTCGTGGCAGATTGCTTGTTGCAACCTTGGTATACATGACGAAGGTACAGGCATGGGAACAATGTGCCTCTGGATAGAAACTGTAGGAGGTAGAGGATCCCTGGAAGTAGCCCATTGTCTCCACAAATATTTGAGTACACTTACAACAGATAAGAAAAAGCTGATTTTATTGTCTGATAACTGTGCAAGCCAGAACAAAAATCAGGTATTGATTGCAATGTATATGGCAAATGGTAAATTTAAGGACATTATTCATAAATTTCCGGTAAGAGGTCACACATCCCTTAGTTGTGACCGTGGCTTGGCCACATAGAGAAGCGAAAACGCAAATGTAAGGCACATACACACATGAATCTCATGCGTATAATCACAAAAGCAAGAGTCAAACAACCATTTTCTGTAATGATTCAAGAGAGCTTTACTGATTTCAAAGAATTAGCTCATCAAACACTCGACACAAAAAAATTGAAAATTTCAACATTTTCAAAGATAATGCTGAAAGCTGAAACTTTTGGTCAAGTTGCTGTTATCAAAAGTCATGGTGATTTGCAAATGTAGGAAAAGACACTTTTAATACTGAAACCAGGAGTATTGTCCGCGCAACTTATCTAGGCACCTGGGTTCCCTAGTGCTGTCTCACTGCCCCGTAGCTATCTGCTGGCTACCTGACGTTGCTGCAACAGTTGTACGTACAGTTACAAAAACATCATTCGGTACTGTATTTAATTTCAGTGCATTCCATTGGATATGGTAGGTGAAAGTATATGGTTTCACAAAATATCAAACATAAATAAATTACATTTTTCTTCTTCTGTGTGCTATACAGTATGATCACAACTCCAATTATTACAATATTCGTATCTGGCCGTGAGCCGTAAGCGATACATAAAGTCTTTCAAGTGGATGCACAGGTCTGTAGTTGTTGGGTTTCCAAAAAGTTCACTTTCACATACAGTCATTATCAATATTCTTCTTCTTCCTCCTCCTCTTCCCTTCATCATCATCATCATCATCATTATCATCATCATCATCATCATCACAGTTATCACTGCTGGTGTCGTCTAGACGTATTATAAAATCCATAAATTATTAGGGAAAACACTTGAAGCAAGTAAAGAGATACGTTTCGAAATAAATCCCGAAAAGACAAAGTATATAATTATGTCTCGTGACTAGAACATAGTACGAAATGGAAATATAAAAATTGGTAATTTATCCGTTGAAGAGGTGGAAAAATTCAAATACAGCAACAGTAACAAATGTAAATGACACTCGGAGGAAATTAAACGCAGAATAAATAGGGGAAATGTCTGCTATTATTAGGTTGAGAAGCTTTTGTCATCCAGTCAACTCTCAAAAAAGCTGAAGTCAGAATTTATAAAACAGTTATTATCGGCTGTTCTGTATGGTTGTGAGCTTGGACTCTCACTTTGAGAGAGAAACAGAGGTTAAGGGTGTTAGGGAATAAGGTGCTTAGGAAAATATTTGGGGCTAACAGGGATTAAGTTACAGGAGAGTAGAGAAAGTTACATAACGCAGAACCGGATGCATTTTGTTCTTCACCTGACATAATTAGAAACATTAAATCCAGATGTTTGAGATGGGCAGAATATGTAGCACGTATGGGCGAATCCAGAAATGTATATAGACTGTTAGTTGGGATACTGGAGGGAAAAAGACCTTTGGGGAAGCTGAGACATAGATGGGAGAGTAATATTAAATTGGATTTGAAGAAGGTGGGATATGATTACTGTAGAGACTGGATTCATCTTGCTCAGGATAGGGACTGATGGCGGGCTTATGTGAGGGCGGCAGTGAACCTCCGGGTTTATTAAAAGTCGTAAGTAAGACATTTCTCTTTTGCCTCTTGATCGCAACAACCACTGATCTTATTATCTCCCTCTCCTTACTGTCTATGCTAAATTAAAATTAAATCATGGTTTATTTAACAACGCTCACAACTGCAGAGGTTATATCAGCGTCGCCAGTGTGCCGGAATTTTGTCCCGCAGGAGTTCTTTTACTTGCGAGTAAATCTACTGACGTGAGCTTATCGCATTTACACACACTTAAATGCCATCGATCTCGGCCGGGATCGAACCGGCAACCTCGAGTATAGAAGGCGCGTATAACCTTGTTGCATCTCGTATTACTACCGGCTCCATTCACACAATTTTTTTTAATTTTATTTAATGAAATGAGCCCCAACCCCGCTCATTTCAGTCTCAGGCAGACCACAATTTTACCGAGTCCTTATTTTATTTAGTTTCTTTATTATCAATTTTTATTTGGTTAAACTATTAATTTACAACTTTATATGATTATTTATTCATTTAATTTATTTATATTTATGAATTTGTTTGTTTAGTTATGTATGTCCTAGTTTTGATTAAGTACTTGATTTATCTGCTTTTAAATTATTCATTTAACCATTTACTTATTTATTTATTTGATGATTAATCATTTTTTAAAATATAAAATAATATTGTTTTTTTTTATAAGATTGTTTTCATAGTTTTTCTATCACAAAGATATGAGATATCACAGAATACAATTCATTAATTAACAACACAAAACAGAAAAATAAGGTCACTGAACAATTCTATCTTTTCTAAATTACTTACAGTATTGTATTAAAGGAAGAAGATTACGTTTCAGAAAGAGAAAACAGTAATAACATGGTCATTAATTAAATTAAACACTTCGTTTATAACATTTATGCAATAGAGGATTGTAAACATAAATAGATTAGCTGGGCATAGTGTGTTTGAATTATTTTACCTTATTCATATATAATTCAGTACATTGCCATAAAGTTTTTTCCCGTGTTTCTTATTATAGGCTTTGTACCTCGAACGTTTTAGAATTTCCATAAATTCTTCCATTTCCATTTCCCCTGTTGTAGTCCATTATTAGGAATACTACATTGCTAATGATCCAAATCACAGCATTATGTTTTTGAAATGGTAAATAATGAAAGTCAGGTTGCGTAATCATGCTAGGTTGTATAGATGTATATGGTGTGTTAAGCCATATACTTATTATATGTTGAATTTTGTGCCAGATTTCCTTAACTTTGTTACATTCAGTTAAACTCATGATATAAGCTGAAAGAGAGACAGTGAATTAATAGAAAACAGCGAGCAAATAGGTGTATCGTCCATGTTGACTTAATGCAGTAGATAACTCACGGCAGTATCCAGCAAACTCATGATATAAGCTGAAAGAGAGACAGTGAATTAATAGAAAACAGCGGCAAATAGGTGTATCCTCCATGTTGACTTAATGCAGTAGATAACTCACGGCAATATCCAGCAAACTCATGATATAAGCGGAAAGAGAGACAGTGAATAAATAGAAAACAGCGAGCAAATAGAAGGTGTATCCTCCATGTTGACTTAATGCAGTAGATAACTCACGGCAGTATCCAGCAAACTCATGATATAAGCTGAAAGAGAGACAGTGAATTAATAGAAAACAGCGAGCAAATAGGTGTATCCTCCATGTTGACTTAATGCAGTAGATAACTCACGGCAGTATCCAGCAAACTCATGATATAAGCGGAAAGAGAGACAGTGAATTAATAGAAAACAGCGAGCAAATAGAAGGTGTATCCTCCATGTTGACTTAATGCAGTAGATAACTCACGGCAGTATCCAGCAAACTCATGATATAAGCTGAAAGAGAGACAGTGAATTAATAGAAAACAGCGAGCAAATAGGTGTATCCTCCATGTTGACTTAATGCAGTAGATAACTCACGGCAGTATCCAGCAAACTCATGATATAAGCTGAAAGAGAGACAGTGAATTAATAGAAAACAGCGAGCAAATAGGTGTATCGTCCATGTTGACTTAATGCAGTAGATAACTCACGGCAGTATCCAGCAAACTCATGATATAAGCTGAAAGAGAGACAGTGAATTAATAGAAAACAGCGAGCAAATAGGTGTATCCTCCATGTTGACTTAATGCAGTAGATAGGCCTATTCATTTACACGAGTTAGGGTCGCAAAATGGAGTTTCAAATGATAATATTTTATAGATAATATTTTAGTTCTCATCTCTACGTGGAAATCAAAATTATGTAGGCCTATCACACGTTGCACTCCACCGTTTTCCTGCATAATTTTCATATGAAGTTCATAACTACTTACTATCACTTTCATTATGAATACACTGTGTCATATTGTTTCACATCACGCACGATTTAACAGTACCTGGTGTTAATCACAAGGCTATGAAAGCTTTTCGAGACCTGTCATATGAAACTCCTATAAACAACATTAAGGATGTTTATGACTTTCGCGAAGATTGTAACCTGTATATGCTTATGTTTTGCCAAGCCGAAGCCCGCAGCTTTCCTAGAGACAGCCACGGAATAACTATATATTTTTTTTCCTCGCTTTTATTTATACTCGCTTTAACATCTTTGGTCATATAGCGAGTTAATCTTTGGTTGAAATCCGAAGGCCTGTGTACTATTGTTGAGACTGTTTCTATTGTTGTGAACTAGATGGCGACTGTATATGTATGCCTGATTTGTTATGAATATGATTTCGGTGATGAGCCGGTGATTTTCAGGGATGTTGTGGCCCGAATTTACTGGCATTTGCCTTAGGGTTGAGGAAAAACCCTGAAAAACGTCAACCAGGAAATTCAACCCGACTGGGAATCGAACCCGGGCCCTCTGCGTAAGAGACCAGCATGCTGACCCCTACACTACAGAGGTGGTCAAGGAATAACTATTGTTTTGTTGGTTAACCCATTTTTGCATAACACCGTCCGAATAGAAAGTGTGATTACTCCGCTCACACAAATGGGACTCTATTATGTTGCATTCGTGTACAAGTCACTGTTTTTGTTTGCTTTCTGCACAGTTTCTTAGATAAATGTAGGAAAATATAAATTGCAATATCAGTACGATGTGCTGTATTGTTACCTATTGAGACACAAGGAGCTTTTACAGATGCAATTCTAGTTATAGATGAAGACCGGAGTGAAAATAGATTAGTAACATATAATTTAGTTACTCATATGTGTAATGAGATTTTTAGCCTGAGCCTGAACAAAGAGCAGATTGAAGGAGCCTTCAGAATTGGAAGAGGGAAAAATCGTCCCATACTAGTAAAATTTACAAGTATGAGGACTAAATTAGGCTATTTATCTTAGATTACTGCTGAAAGGAACGAATAAAAAAATTGAGCAGGACTACAGTGTGGAAATAAGGAGTAAGAGAAAGATGTTGCTACCATTTATGAAAGAAGCAAGATCGAGAGGTCAGTTTGCGATATTAGTTAAGGATAAAATAAAAATAAATGGAAAACTATACGATTTAGAGCATTGTCAGAGGAACTTCAAATCACAGAAAAACAAGGTCTCCGCAAGTGGATATTTACGGACGAGAGAAGTGAATACCGAGCAACCGGAAGGAATTATAGAGGAATTGGTTCGTGATGGCAAGGAACGAGCGAGTCAGCAATATGAAGTATGTACGGAATTAAAGCCCACATCGGAGACTGGTCATCCGATAGACGAGCTTATCGACCGAGAAAGAACCAGATCTAAGATATTTAGTCAATATTTCATTATATGTAAGCTGAATCTGCAAGATAATGATTTTATATCTAAGTACAGTATTACTATTAGTAGTAGCTCCCGGCGTAGTTCAGTTAGCTGAGATGCTTGCATATCGAACCGGAATTACGACTTGGCGGGAGTTCGATTCCTGCCAAGCCAAGCCAAGCCAAGCCAAGCCAAGCCAAGCCAAGCCAAGCCAAGCCAAGCCAAGCCAAGCCAAGCCAAGCCAAGCCAAGCCAAGCCAAGCCAAGCCAAGCCAAGCCAAGCCAAGCCAAGCCAAGCCAAGCCAAGCCAAGCCAAGCCAAGCCAAGCCAAGCCAAGCCAAGCCAAGCCAAGCCAAGCCAAGCCAAGCCAAGCCAAGCCAAGCCAAGCCAAGCCAAGCCAAGCCAAGCCAAGCCAAGCCAAGCCAAGCCAAGCCAAGCCAAGCCAAGCCAAGCCAAGCCAAGCCAAGCCAAGCCAAGCCAAGCCAAGCCAAGCCAAGCCAAGCCAAGCCAAGCCAAGCCAAGCCAAGCCAAGCCAAGCCAAGCCAAGCCAAGCCAAGCCAAGCCAAGCCAAGCCAAGCCAAGCCAAGCCAAGCCAAGCCAAGCCAAGCCAAGCCAAGCCAAGCCAAGCCAAGCCAAGCCAAGCCAAGCCAAGCCAAGCCAAGCCAAGCCAAGCCAAGCCAAGCCAAGCCAAGCCAAGCCAAGCCAAGCCAAGCCAAGCCAAGCCAAGCCAAGCCAAGCCAAGCCAAGCCAAGCCAAGCCAAGCCAAGCCAAGCCAAGCCAAGCCAAGCCAAGCCAAGCCAAGCCAAGCCAAGCCAAGCCAAGCCAAGCCAAGCCAAGCCAAGCCAAGCCAAGCCAAGCCAAGCCAAGCCAAGCCAAGCCAAGCCAAGCCAAGCCAAGCCAAGCCAAGCCAAGCCAAGCCAAGCCAAGCCAAGCCAAGCCAAGCCAAGCCAAGCCAAGCCAAGCCAAGCCAAGCCAAGCCAAGCCAAGCCAAGCCAAGCCAAGCCAAGCCAAGCCAAGCCAAGCCAAGCCAAGCCAAGCCAAGCCAAGCCAAGCCAAGCCAAGCCAAGCCAAGCCAAGCCAAGCCAAGCCAAGCCAAGCCAAGCCAAGCCAAGCCAAGCCAAGCCAAGCCAAGCCAAGCCAAGCCAAGCCAAGCCAAGCCAAGCCAAGCCAAGCCAAGCCAAGCCAAGCCAAGCCAAGCCAAGCCAAGCCAAGCCAAGCCAAGCCAAGCCAAGCCAAGCCAAGCCAAGCCAAGCCAAGCCAAGCCAAGCCAAGCCAAGCCAAGCCAAGCCAAGCCAAGCCAAGCCAAGCCAAGCCAAGCCAAGCCAAGCCAAGCCAAGCCAAGCCAAGCCAAGCCAAGCCAAGCCAAGCCAAGCCAAGCCAAGCCAAGCCAAGCCAAGCCAAGCCAAGCCAAGCCAAGCCAAGCCAAGCCAAGCCAAGCCAAGCCAAGCCAAGCCAAGCCAAGCCAAGCCAAGCCAAGCCAAGCCAAGCCAAGCCAAGCCAAGCCAAGCCAAGCCAAGCCAAGCCAAGCCAAGCCAAGCCAAGCCAAGCCAAGCCAAGCCAAGCCAAGCCAAGCCAAGCCAAGCCAAGCCAAGCCAAGCCAAGCCAAGCCAAGCCAAGCCAAGCCAAGCCAAGCCAAGCCAAGCCAAGCCAAGCCAAGCCAAGCCAAGCCAAGCCAAGCCAAGCCAAGCCAAGCCAAGCCAAGCCAAGCCAAGCCAAGCCAAGCCAAGCCAAGCCAAGCCAAGCCAAGCCAAGCCAAGCCAAGCCAAGCCAAGCCAAGCCAAGCCAAGCCAAGCCAAGCCAAGCCAAGCCAAGCCAAGCCAAGCCAAGCCAAGCCAAGCCAAGCCAAGCCAAGCCAAGCCAAGCCAAGCCAAGCCAAGCCAAGCCAAGCCAAGCCAAGCCAAGCCAAGCCAAGCCAAGCCAAGCCAAGCCAAGCCAAGCCAAGCCAAGCCAAGCCAAGCCAAGCCAAGCCAAGGAATGAAAGGAGAACAAGGAGTATGCAATTAAAACAAAAGTACTGCGAGGAAAACGAGAGGAATGAAAGGAGAGCAAGGAAGAGGAGTACAAGAGTTACTTTGAGAATACAATGAGGACAGGGCAATGTAAGGATAAAAATAGGCATTAAAGGACAACATAGTGAATGCGAAGAGAATAAGGGGAATCCAATGAGATCAAGGTTAAGTCAATGAGGACAACGGGAAGACAAGGAGAACAAGAGAAATACAAGAAGTATAAGGGAGGGGCCTTCAATTCGCGAAATTGGGGATCGATTTATATATATATATATATATTTTTTTTTTTTTTTGGTGATATTGCATTTTACATTTAACTACAATTAGAATATGTCACCTTTTAACTCTATTAATTTCTCCTCTGTTTTAATAAGTAGAGATGGAACAATTTTTTCGTAAACAAAGTACTGTTTAATAACACTACTGTAGTGTCTTCTTAAGAGTACAGTTTGGTGCTTAGTGACTGAATTTACGTTTCTTACGTACAGTGCAGCTTTATTAAGATGGAATAAGCACAATCACGTATTTTCAAATTAAATATCATGATTGTGCTCATGCTTTGTTTAGGAAGGAATTTTTCCATCTCTAGTGATCACTACATACACTTAAAATCTTCTCTTTCTCTTGCACAAACAAGGACAACAGCAACTACAAATCCGAAAGAATAATCTAATGAAGAAATTACGCTTTTTGACCTTCACTGGTTCGAGTTCTTCTTCTTCTTCATAGTTGACAACCCGTATTTCTGCAAAGAGCAAAACGAAATTGATCATTAAGCATGTGTCATTGCATTCACTGATTTTCATTGAATGTTATATTAATAGGGCGAGGATTCGTAAGCAATCCATGCAAAAACATTTTATACATTTTTGAACGTCTGTAATGACGAATATTTAAAGTTACTCGTACATATGTTTGCACATTTCTGGCGTTCTATATAAAAGACTATTGAGCATACAATGTTGTATATTTCTAGGATTTTGTGTCAGAAAACCTCAAATTAGCATATTTCGTAAAAATATATTTTGGATTGTTTGTCAGCACATAATATATATTTTTTTTTTGTTAACTGTAGACTACTTGATGGCGGAAAATTCTTGCATATATGAAGTGTAAGTGTGGAAAAGCCAAAACAACACCACACTCTGCCTTTGGCCTACTGCACAAGAAGGATTTCCAAATACTCCTCCGTACCTGACTTAAACTCCATAACTACCTTTTCTGTCTATTGGCATGCTAGCAGTCTGAGTGTCGAGTGCGTGATTTGTTGTATTATGTGTGCGGATTGTGTGAGTCTGTTCGTGATGCCTCCTGAAAAATTATTCGAAGCAGTAGAATCCTAACGGAAGATATTTGTCACGCACAAGGGTCCACTGATGAGGTTGTGAAGACAAAATTAGACATGGTACTGTCGAAATAAATACCTTGGTTACAGCACTGTGCTCAATGTAAAAAAATAACGAGAAAATGTGGCTTGCTTGAACCTGAATCTTACAAAAATTACAATTTATACACTAAAATTTTGTGAATAACTTCATGTGAAGGGTCCAGGGAAAAAACCAGGTAAGTCACTTTTTTGTCGAGATGGAGTTCGAGGTGCCATTAGATTCTCTATGGAAAGGACTATCGTTTAGAGGTATGAAACAGGAAAAGAAACAGATTAGTCATGGGTTTATTTGCCTTCAAATTTTTGGTGTACATGATAAGAGATAGGTAAGTCAACTCTTTCAGCGAAGAAAACAGGTTTCAAGGAAAAAGTGACTTACCTGGTTTCTTCCCTGGACCCTTCATGTGATGTCAAACGATAATTTTCAGCATTCAAAAATCTTCTTGTAGGCAACAAAGTACGTCAACAGATAAGTTTAAAACGCTGTTGGCTGTGTTTTGTAACCAGAAAAAGTAAAGTAAACAAAGATATGAAGTGCACATATGGATCTTGGTGCAAAGTGATATATACCTCACATAGTCTCATTTTTTAATGATATTAAACTCTAGTTAAATTGGATTGTGCATGTTTTTGCAAATGTCTTGTTTCATTTTGAAGACTTCGTATATAATCTCTGGCCTTATGTTTGTTTGTATGTTTGGGTAGTCCCTCCAAGTGAAGTGCCAATTTAAAGAATCACAACTCGACTCCTTTTAAACTCTAGTCAATCCTTCACATCACTTTTCATCTATCGGGCTAGGTCTTTCACTTATCAGTTTAAGTATCGCACCTGGCTGAACAAGCTTTCTATGGGTATGACGGTGATCCACGTCTATGTGGAAAAAACTGGGAAAATACAACTAATATACGTGTTAAAAAATATCCGCAAATTTCATAACCTCAATAGAAATATGAAATAATAAGCAGCTACAAATAAAGTAAAACTACAAATCAACATGCTCTTATATGTATAATTTAAAATCCTTGACTCTCGTCAGGAAGAAGGGGGTAGACTTCCGACACTTCGTCTGTGCACTGGGCGACATCAGAGCGGCGGAAGGTTACCTCGCTACATCTGCAAACATATGTATCATATTATCTTACCTGTCTAAGATGTAGTTCTACCTAGCCTTGCTTGTTGCAGCCCTATGCTCCACATAATACTATACTATCCGAAGATGCGTCTGCACACACACAATCTAGGCTACTGTTACCGCACATTAAGTTAATTTAACATGTACAGTATTTCAGCACCACTTCGTAGCAATGCCGTATTGTGTTTTGGTTCACGAAAAATATAATACGTTGTTCTAATGGAGTGGCGGGAGTGAGTTTTCCCATAAAGATGAATATTTTTCGTAAACCAAAAATTCAGCAGGGTTTTTCTAAAAAAGTATGGGTGATGTACTACGTATTTACCAATTTAACACTTTACTTTTCGAAACATCAACCAACCACCACTACCAAGGAGACTTGACCGACCGCTTTAACGTTTCATTGCACTACAATGATTTCGTTCTGGGATTTAGATGAAATATAAGCGCAGCTTATATGATGCTGGCTACTACCGACCCAGCGGCCATAAAGCATTCAGTATTGTTAATACCCTTAATGAAAAAATAATTAATTGGATTGGAATAAAAAATTGTAAGAGAAATATTACAAATGGAAAACGAAGTACTTTATTAATGTGCTCAACAATCCATTTACTTTTTTTAATTATTTTTTTGAATAACTTACTACGTTTCATTATTGTGTATGCGGTATTATCACTGAAATGGGGAAGTATAGGGGTAAACCACAGCCAAAATAAGCGAAAGTGTGTTTCAAGGCTGCAGGCATAATATCATATTCCTGTCCTGACTGCCTACACACTTGAATAGGAAACAAGAATGTAATAATAATTCGTTTCGAGTTTATTTTATCGTTTATTTTAGCATTATGTTTATTGCCACATTAAAAAGCTAGAGAATTGTGTTTAAATTAATATTCTTCCTTTCTGTAAAGAACTTAATTCAAATATTTAACAGCAGGTTCTACGAACTGCGACAAATTTAACAAGCGGTTTGGACTAACTGGCTGAATGGCTCTACTCCATAAATCTCCTCTTTGCTACCAGCAATCGAACTTGTGAGCAGCTGGAAGCGCCACCACTTCAGGATATAAACAATTACTTTACCTTCTTCTTTGGGACGTCTGTCTAAGTGTGTCATTCTTTTCTGGTGCGGGTAGTACGGGTAGTGACCTGTCATTTTGAGTCTTTCCATCATTTGCCTCTCTCTCGCTCTGCGTAAATCTAAAATGCAACAAAATTCTGAATTTAAATAGTCGTAATAAAGTGTTTGTTAGCTAATGTAATGAACAGGATAAATAGGTAGCATATTAAGTAAGTAGACCATATAAGTAAATTATTAAAGTGAATTTTGGAAAGGAATAAGAAGTTGAAGTGCGTAGTAAAGTTACTTCTAACGCATGTTTAGCCTTAAGGGGACACTCGGCTATATTTTGGAACTTTTTTCCTATTTGACCAATCTTTTTCAAATTTGGAGAAAAAATTTAATATACACATGGAAAATTAACATGCAAAATCTCAGCTCATTAGATCCAATACTTTTCAAAATAAAAAAAATATTTCTATTTTTAATCAATCATTAATTGAAATATCACTTTTAATTATCATTTTTTATTTTTTGGCTTTGTGCATTTGACTGTGACTTCTCAATGAATAGGGGAAGAATTTTGCGTATTGATTTAGTTCTGTCACGTAAATTAGTGCAGAAATTTAATTTTTCATTTCGATGACACTTTTTCTCCAATTTAGGTTGAGTGTTCCCATAAAGAAAAATAAATTCAGTGTACTGAAATTAAACCAATTTTTTAATTTTATTTCAAAAATGAAATTAATTTATCCTTATTCTTTTATTTACAGTAAAAATAGAACTTGTGCGTAGCTGGAAGCGCCACCACTTCAGGCTGTAAACAATTACTGTACCTTCACTGTTAATTCTATTACGTCTTATTCTTTCCAGGAAGCGTTCTCTCGACGTCATCACCTTCTCTGTCGCTTTGGGTACATCTAAAATGCAAGATAATTCTGAGTTTAAATCGTCGTAATGAAGTAATTGTTAGCTAATGTAATGAACAGGATAAATAGGTAGCCTATCAAGTAAGTAGACAATATGTACGTCATCAAACTATTAATAAATTATTAAAGTGAATTTTGGAAAGGAATAAAAAGTTGATGTGCGTAGTAAAGTTATTTCTAACGCATGTATAGCCCTAAAGAAAAATAAATTCAATGAACTAAAATTAAAGTAATATTTTAATTCTATTTAAAAAATGAAATTAATTTATCCTTATACTTTTTTTACAGATGGCTTCTAAATGTAGAGTGCCTGTGTGTCTGCGTGTACACTGGCGTTCAAAGGTATCTGGCCTACAATTTTCTGATCATAAGGGTGAGCGAACGTCCTAACCACGGATAGGTCAGAACCAAATATATAACAAATTGAGAAACTTTGAACAAGTTCTGCTAGTTTTTCAATAGGTGAATCTATTACAGGAACGGGTAAAAAAGTGTTTGCAAAAATATTGATATAGATCAAGTACAATTTATTTTCATAATTGACGGTAATAGCGGTTCCGCTAAATGTAGTGTTTTTTTATTTTTACAATCATTCAAGGGGGATGAAGTGTTGAATTTCATAATACGGGTATAGTTATGTACTATTGGCAACACTGACTTATCTTCGCCATCTATTCATAGGAATAATGACTAAAAAAGCCACACTTACACGAACAAATTATCGAACACTTTCTTCGAACGCCAGTGTACCAGCAATTAGGCCTACCAGAGTGCTCTACTTGAGAGCAGTTATACAGTTTTCAAATTTCCATCTGAAAAGGAGAAGCTTGTGACTAGAAAATATACCACGAAATGTCTTCACGCCAACAAAGCATTCAGTTGTGTGTATAAACACTTAGAAGTAAACGTTTGTACCTACTACATGATTCTAGAGACAGAGAAAGAAATGTGCAGAAATACTCCGAAATAGCTGTTTCTTAAAACTTAGTGATATGCCAAGGTTATTTCCAGGCTTACCGGAACGATTATACAATCGTATTACTCAACAAGAATGAACCCTGCAATGAGAAGGCACAACGTTAAGAACTTTGAACAGTACCGTAACGAATTAAGTGGTTACAAATAAACAAAATTAATTCGTTTGATGAACTATGTAACAAGTTAGATACTCAAAAATGTAAGATCGTTAGTGGAGGATCACTAATGTAAATGCTATGTTTATGTGCTTTTTGTTGGTTCATTTTGAGGATGTGTAAGAAATTGATGTAGGCTATTAAAATATATCAAAATGTCGTTGTCATTGTCTTCGTTGTTTCTGATGTTTATGATTTAACAATAAAGTTATTTTCATTTTTCACGAAATTATTATTTCATAGTGTTGTTACTTTTGTTTCAAACTGTACGCAGCGCGCAACGGGCAGGACACAGTTGTTTCCCTCGCAACCCCAGCAGTCAGACCACCCCACTATCATTTTGAAAGCTTGCTTCCAGTGACGAATACGCGAAGTATGTCGAAGCTATAAGTGTTCTTTGTGTCGTTTTCAGTGTAAATTACAGTTTATGCTCTGTTAAAAACTCATATTTAGAACATACTGAATTATTGCACTATTCTGGAGGTTGAATTTAATATTTATAAGTGGTTAAAGATAAATTCGAGTGGAGTAAGTTGGAAGATGTATAAAAACAGAGTATGACTATAGCTTGTTTTTTTGAAAGATGGGACATGATCAACGAGCACAGAATGCCTGTATTTCATGCCTCTTCAGAAGCTAAAATTGTACCCAATTCTTCTTAAGTACTGAAGACTGCGGGTTTCTTCCTTCTGTGTTTTGTATTCCAGTGTTATTGCCATTATTCTGTTTTGTACTGCTTTCTTGGCTGTGCTGTTACCTTCCTTTCCAATCTCAACTCTTGCATCGTGACCTCAGTGTCTGCTTGTTCTTTTTTAATTTCAGCTAAGGCCGTATAAAGGGATGATGATTGATGATTCTTGCTGATGAGCATTTGAAATCTATTATGCCGCGCTTCACTTACATTGTTGGTCCGGTGTTCAACTTGCAATGTTCATTGGTATTGATTCCAAATGCGATGTTATAGCGCGGTGGTACACGTCGTGTTTTGCCTTTACATCTTCGGCCACTGATGTAGGCCTAATGGAAATCAAAGTAACGTATATAGGTAGTATGGTGTCAGGCGCATCTTCTCTGAGTTCTTCGAATAATTGTTTTACATGATCTGGGGGAACAAATGCTAATGACAGCAACATATGTGTATATAATCTTACTTCATTGTTTTCATATCATTGTAAGCTTCCTATAGTTAGACCTTCAGCCTGGATGCGTCTATACAGGATCTGCCCCAAATGAAAAGAGCAACAATTTATGGCGCTTGTAGGTAACACAGAACGGGCACTATTTATTCTAATAATGTATCGGATTATTAATTTCGGTAAACAGTGAACGCGTAAAAGAAATAGTCATTTGGAGAAATGCTCATTCGGAAAAGTGTCAGTCGTAAAGTTGATTTTAGAAAAAAGGATGCAAACGGTGAGTCTGCGCTATGAGACGTGAAATAAAACATATTGCAACTATTAGGCCTAATAACAGCGTACTGCTACTGCTACTACTACTACTACTACTACTACTACTACTACTACTACTACCATCACCACCACGACCACCACCACTACTACTAATTAAATTTGTTCCGGTTAAGGAGGTTTCCTCAAGATCCTCAGGTCCACCGTTGTGAAGTAACAGTATGTCTGACCGCGAAACGAGCGAGCCGGAGTTTAAATCCTGGTTGGGAAAGTTGCCTGGATAAGAATTTTTCCGGGGATTTCCCTCAACCCATTAAGAACATATGTTAGATAACTTTCGGCGCTGGACCTGGACTCACTTCGCTGTCGTTATCATCTCACTCAAACGCTAGACAATTTTAGCAGTCGATAAAGCGTCGTAAAATAAACCAATTAAAAGGAAAAGATCCTGAGTCATTTTTGTACGACCCTCTTCTACGACCAAATCATAGGTATTAGCATGTTTTTTTATAGTGGCGCTCCACATTATATTGGCCACGGAAGTACCACATATCAGGCATCTCGATCGTTCATCTACTTGAAGAAAGAAATATTTTTCATCTTTAATCTTGCGTACACTACTTTTAACACTTAAATATAACTGACTGGTTGATTGGCAAACTTACTCGTGTTAAATTGTATAAGCTCTGAGGATGGCGTGAAGCACCGAAACAGCTGTAAGCCACACGAGCTTATACAATTCAACACGAGTAAGTTTGCCAATCAAGCAATCAGAAATATTTTTCTTTCCAATCTATATCCTGGGTAAAGGAATCTGCGCGTCTCCTCTCCAATGTGCATTGTTCGAATCCATATTATTAGAGCGATCAGAGTTTTGAAAATGCCATTGGGTATAGAGTAGAGTCGTTTTCTTAGCGATGTCCACCTCTTTCTACTATAATTTAAATAAGTTATTTACGTATTTTCTAACGTACATAAACAACACAAGTAAATCTATTCCATTTATCCGATTATTGAAAATACAAATAAAGTAACATACAGGCCAAGTCTATTTATAAGTAATATAAAGCGTTTATATTTGAAGCAATGCTTACAATGTATTTAAATTTATTTATATGGTTTTATATACGTTAGAAAATACGTAACTAATTTATTTTAATTATATTACAATGAGGGGGATTTCCGCTAAGGCGGCTATATCCCAATGGTATTTTCTAAACCCCGAACGCTCTATCCTACACGATGCAGATTGTAATGTAGTTCTACATTCGCCACATCTCGACTCCGTATTCAGGAGGCAGCAATAGTATGACGCTCCGTGCACTACCCCTTCTCTCGCTGTATGCCCCCAGTGGGTAGGGCTGGTCTAAAGCACAATGAATTGTTAAAAAAATCGCGAAATATTGAAACGCTTAATTGACATTGCGTGTTTCCTAACTTGGCTTTAGAGAACATAGTGAATCAAGTGAGTTCGTTAATAAGAAAGATTTGTTTTTTTTTTTTTTTAGAGCAAAATATGATTCAATTTTACCGCTTCATTTAGAAACATTTACAGTTTTCCAGAGTACCGGTACTTCTAATTTGATCCAAAATGGCCTAATTTCCTCGGTTGCCATAGTTGCTTTGAACAACATTAAGAAGTAAATTATTGATAGTTCATTCAAAACTATATTTTTGGATGAAATTACGGAAGTAAGGAATGCCAGTCAGTTATCTGTAGTCGTTATATATCCGACCAAGGACGGCAACGTTCAAAAAAGGTTTTTGGAATGTTTAATCAGATAGAACTGCTGGGGGTTTGTATAGCATAATGTGTCAAATCGTAGAAGAACTGGAATGTGGTTAAAGTTAGTAGCTCAGGGTTATGATGGCGGAGCTGTCGTCTGATCACTTGAGTGGATTGCAGGCTAGAGTAAAACAATTTTTCCTGTGTTTTCTCCATGTTCATTGCTTTGCTCATCGTCTGAATTTAGTTCTATTTCAGTCGGCTGGGACAATATTTAGATTAAATATAAATATTCTTTCTGTTACTTAATGGCCTTGTTTTATTTTCCTCCCTGTTTTCTAAGCGAATGCATGCTTTGGATGAACTAGTGAAGAAAACACTTCCGAAGGTGTCTCGGACGAACAGAAATTATAACAGTAGACTGGTATAGACTGTTTTAGAATATCGTGAACCATTCATTAGCTGTTCGAAAATATTGTTGAATAAACTGATAATTGGGATTCAGACACTCTTAATTCTTCAAGAGGATACCTTGCTTTGCTGAAGACAGATTTCAATTTTAATTTTCTTTCGCATATATTTGGAGCAATATTTTCTGTCACAGATATTCTTTTTGGTGTTCTTCAAAGCAAAACAAATGACATTGTATATTGCATTCAGTAAATTGGTGAATCCAAGACAATTATTGAAGGCAAAAGGGACAGCTTTTCGAATATTTGGATCGTATAAAAAACATATTATGACATTTCAAACCATAGGCTAAGAGGGTCCATATTCATGACATCGGTAGCTTGGAAACATGAAGTCGCAAACTATTTTTTGTAGTTATTGACAACAACCTTGAACAATTAACTTAAATGTTCAGTAATGTTGACTATCTAAAATTACTGGAACTCACAAATTTCCAAAGCATTACAATGCTCATATCCTAAGTGCTTTTGATATACTAACTATTGCTAATTATGTTGTTTCTTTGATGCAGTGACTCTGCGTTTCCAATTATCTGTACTGCTCAGTGTAAAAGAAAGCATTTGTGCGAGTAGTGTCAATAGCTTCAGTGAGTTGTTGAAATGTATTAAGGAATATAAACTAGAGGCGGCCTACTCTGCAGTTGTCAAATTTTGTGAACTTACACTAACAATTCCTACCACTACTTCCTCTCTATTCTCAAGAGAGTAAAGGCATTTGTGAGAAATTCTATAGGCCAAAAGCGAATCTCACAGTTGGCAGTTTTGAAATTGAAAAATCATTTATTAAGAAACTGCCACAACAATCTCGGTTTTACGGTGACGTCATAGACGAGTTAGACAAACAAAACGGGAGAATCGTTCTGCAGCTTAAATGACAGGTGAGTAGGCAATTTTTTTTTCTAAATATTAATTGTATTTAGTTACTGCTTCCCTCCTTTGAAATATTAATACTCTCCACTAATATAAACAATTTACTGTACCTTCAACAACGCTGGATACGCTTGTCTGTGCGGATGTTGTGTCCTCCTGGATGACTTCAGTCTGTAAGTAGTAGTCGCTCGTCTTTGTTCCTTCGTCCCTCTGTATCACTTCAGTCTGTAAGTAGTGGTCGCTCGTCTGTGCGGATGTTGCGTCCGTCTGGATGATTTCAGTCTGTAAGTAATGGTCGCTCGTCTTTGTTCCTTCGTCCGTCTGTATCACTTCAGTCTGTAAGTAGTGGTCGCTCGTCTTTGTTCCTTCGTCCGTTTGTATCACTTCAGTCTTTAAGTAGTGGTCGCTCGTCTTTGTTCCTTCGTCCGTCTGTATCACTTCAGTCTGTAAGTAGTGGTCGCTCGTCTGTGCGGATGTTGCGTCCATCTGGATGACTTCAGTCTGTAAGTAGTGGTCGCTCGTCTTTGTTTCTTCGTCCATCTGTATCACTTCAGTCTCTAAGTAGTGGTCGCTCGTCTGTGCGGATGTTGCGTCCATCTGGATGATTTCAGTCTGTAAGTAATGGTCGCTCGTCTTTGTTCCTTTGTCCGTCTGTATCACTTCAGTCTGTAAGTAGTGGTCGCTCGTCTTTGTTCCTTCGTCCGTCTGTATCACTTCAGTCTGTAAGTAGTGGTCGCTCGTCTTTGTTCCTTTGTCCGTCTGTATCACTTCAGTCTGTAAGTAGTGGTCGCTCGTCTGTGCGGATGTTGCGTCCATCTGGATGACTTCAGTCTGTAAGTAGTGGTCGCTCGTCTTTGTTTCTTCGTCCGTCTGGATGACTTCAGTCTGTAAGTAGTGATCGCTCGTCTGTGTGACTACGTCCGTCTGAATGACTTTGGTCTGCAAGTAATGGTCGCTCGTCTGTGTGCTTGCGTCCGTCTGTATCACTTCGGTCTGTAAGTAGTGGTCGCTCGTCTGTGTGCCTGCGTCCGTCTGTATCACTTCGGTCCGTAAGAAGTGGTCGCTCGTCTGTGTGCCTGCGTCCGTCTGTATCACTTCGGTGTGTAAGTAGTGGTCGCTCGTCTGTGTGTCTGCGTCCGTCTGTATCATTTCTGTCTGTAAGTAATGGTCGCTCGTCTGTGTGCCTGCGTCCGTCTGTATCACTTCGGTCTGTAAGTAGTGGTCGCTCGTCTGTGTGCCTGCGTCTGTCTGTATCACTTCGGTCTGTAAGTAGTGGTCGCTCGTCTGTGTGCCTGCTTCTGTCTGTATCACTTCGGTCTGTAAGTAATGGTCGCTCGTCTGTGTGTCTGCGTCCGTCTGTATCACTTCGGTCTGTAAGTAGCGGTCGCTCGTCTGTGTGTCTGCGTCCGTCTGTATCACTTCGGTCTGTAAGTGGCGATCACTCGTCTGTGTGTCTGCGTCCGTCTGTATCACTTCGGTCTGTAAGTAGTGGTCGCTCGTCTGTGTGCCTGCGTCCATCTGTATCACTTCGGTCTGTAAGTAGTGGTCGCTCGTCTGTGTGTCTGCGTCAGTCTGTATCACTTCGGTCTGTAAGTAGCGATCACTCGTCTGTGTGTCTGCGTCCGTCTGTATCACTTCGGTCTGTAAGTAATGGTCGCTCGTCTGTGTGTCTGCGTCCGCCTGTATCACTTCGGTCTGTAAGTAGTGGTCGCTCGTTTGAGTGGTTGCGTCCGTCTGGATCACTTCAGACTGCAAGCAGTGATCGCTCGTCTGCGTCGCTGCGGTCGTCTTCATCTTCTCTGCTGGTCCAGCTGAAAGCAATATTATTCTTGGTTGAAATCGTCGTTATCACACTGATTTCTAGCTAATGACTAGGATGAATAGGGCATATTAAGTAAAAATGACAACATGTACAATTGGATTAAAATAGAATGGGCCGACACTTGGTAGTTCAAATAGTTTTTAAAGTCAGGTTCACACGAGGAAATTCATTTCGTTCGAAGGCAATGCTCTGATGTTTGTTCCGGTTGATTCTTTGATAATGATCCGTCTACAATGCAGGGGTAATGTTTCTGATTTCGGAACCAGAGTTGTAAGTTCGCTTCCCGGTAGGGATGATTTTTATGTTGTATTATTTTATATGTTTAATGACAAGTGTTAGTGGAATTTGTTAATAAACTTGGTTATGCAAGTGTTGCAAACATATTATATCCTATTATTTGTGGGCTACTGTTAGGCACAACCTGATCTGTATGCAAAATTAATAGTTTGTTTGCCTCCTCAAACATTAGAAGTACATCAAATATAAATTAACAAAAATTATACAAAAACATATATAAACAAAAAAAAGGCCTGTGGTAGGGACTAGTATTTCTCCATAATCCACTTGCATCAACAACTGCCCTCATTCAGCGCGACATGGAGTCCAAAAGATTACGTAATAGGTCTACATCCGTGACCACCTCCTCCCACGCATCTAGTAGCTACTCTGTTCCATAATTTGTCTGCTGTTCGTAAGGGTGGTTCTGCCGAATTAGAGCGTAAGATCATTTTCAATCTATGCCACACATTTTCAATCGGATTCATATCAGGTGAAAAATCCAAGGACATTCGAGCATGTCGACATCAGACCTCTTCGTAAACCATCTTTAAATGCGATTGGCGGTGTGTATCTGATGGTTTTCCTGCTGGAACACAAGTGTTCCGTCTGGATACCATTCTCGGGCAGAAGGAATCATTATATTTGCCAAATTTATTCATACACTTCTGTCGTAAACCGACCATGCATGCGTTCTAGAAGCTCTGCTCCAGTGTTTGACATCGCAACGCTCACGCGACCCGGCCTGTGAAGTCGTCCCACGAACGTTCATTATATCGGTGGTCATCCTTACGATACACACGGGCAGGACATAAGTGCTACTGAAGACATCTACCTCGTCGGACAAAATGACATTCTCCAGTCGAAGTCCTGCCAAATAGTAGCGTAAGCTAGAAGGTCCACGACATGATTCATTTTCAAATGTTCTTTCGTCGCAGTTCGACGAGACCTTATGCCATACTCTCTAAAATGTCTCCTCACGGTTGAAAAGTTGGACGCCATCTTCAAATCAAAGGCATTTAGAAAGAAGTGGTTTTCAACTTCTCTGATTAAGATTGCGTCCTCTTACCTTGCAGAGATGCGCGGTCGACCAGGAATTGAAGGATTCAGAACCATAGTGGGCCAAGCGCCATTTATTACAAACGGAGAAAGCGAGAGTTAAAGTTAAGTGAATACCATAGTTTAATGAATATTGAGATATAATTTAATTTTATTATGCATACTTCATATTACTTGCTATAAGTTTTCATTGAATTCTTGTAATAACTTAGTTTTAACCCTTGTTGTCTACGTTTTTATTATATGGCTCTTGGCCCATTATGGTTCTGAACCCTTCAATAAGGACGATACAGAAAGCTAAACTCCAATACGAACAAAGTGAAGAATGCTAAACAGTATCACCAGGGGCGGTTATTCAGGTGAAGTAGGTGAAGTGCGACTTCACCTATTTACGCGTAAAACACAATTTTATCTCGTACTAATAATTAATTCTAGTTATTACCGGTACCATATTTCTAAAGTAAAAAAAAAAGTTTTATTTTCAGTCGTTATGAATAGTGTTTAGTTGTATAAATAGTATCTGTAACCGTCTGCTGAATAGAATAATGTCAACAGTTACGAGCGCCGAGCGGTGTCTATTGGAACTTACAATACTGTAAAGGTGAAATTATTTGGGCTCCCATTCTCATACAGCACTTGGTTTCCATGGTAACGTGACGTCACGTACTAAAGAAAGATTGTATGAGTGAAGTGCATTTCTGAGTCTTTCAGTTACGGAGAACTGTCAGATTTGTTGTATGTGGAGTAACCAGTTTGCAGATCTGACGATAGGGTAGGGTTGCAGCTGGTCTCCAAGGCCGGAGTCTATTGTTTAAGGGCTGCGAAATTTTAGAGTATGTACTACCTGACTCGAGAATACTATCTTCATTCCTTGTGTAGAAGCAGCCACCCCTGCTGTGGTAAATTAGCTAGCTCTATGTTATTTTATCAGAAATACACCCAACATACATTCGCAAAGTTTAAAAGTTGTTTTCCGCAGCGTGTATTATTTCTTACCATGAGCTTGCCAGTTTTGTTCAAGCTCTTGTATTTGAAAGTTTAAAGCGCGCGTAAATGTAAACGTGTAGCTTAATACTGTGTACGTATATATTAACTTATTATTTAATGTATTTAGCGAATATTAGTGATAAGTCTATATATAGTGTATTAATCCTACATCATAGCGCATATTATATGTTTAATCACTAGTGCTATTATACAAATACTTAGATACCAGTACATAGAAAATATTGATAAATGAGTGTGAAATATGTATCCCGAAAATAACACGTTTTATTATTTATTAGAAATGCTGTTTTGTAGACTTATACATAAGGATAAGAAAGATGTTTTAAGTTCTGGACGACCTACAGTTCCATTTGTTCTTTGTTTTAAAAAGTGCTAAGAAAATAGAGAAGTTGTATAAAATAAGTTAAAAAAAATGGATGCAAGAATATTTTCTGTTTGATGAGATTAAAAATTTCACTCGGAATGCTACATCACAGGAGAGATTTTCCTCATTAGCCCCATAGCTTTGCATAGAGATATACTGTCCACTCTCAGTCAGACATTTTATGAAGACATCATCGAACAGGTTTACTGCTTTAAAAGATAGGAGGATTGACTTGGTATGCAAGAAATTGAGTGAGTCCTGAAATAAATTAATTTTCCTGTTTGCATGTGTTCTAGACCTATTAAAATTGTACGCAGTTTACGAATAGTAGGCCTACTCATTATATTGGTAAAACTGTTATGCATTTGTGTATGTGAAAAGCACTTCACCTATTTTTTTACGGCGAGCCGCTACTGAGTATCACTTCAATATTGCCATTATTAAAACAAATAAAACTAAATTCTATGTTTACAATGGTAACATGTTTTAATGTTGTAGTTAAACATATTTTTAAAAACTATAAATCAGATATAAATACAGACAGTTTTATTAACAGACAGGAGTGTTGCTCAGGGGAGAGGTTGTGCTATTTACTAAACATTCAATCGACTTCCAGGCGATGTCGCCTATTGGTACTTTTGAAAATGGTGTTTATGAAAAACTTATTATGGTAAATTTATAATGTAAAAAAATTAAGACTAATGGAGATTCGAACCTCTTTTAATCACTGCTATCAGGTTTAGACCCATGCTTAAATCACCTACGGTACAATGGCCCATGGTTTAATGCAGCGTATTATTTGCTTTCTCATTCATTTTCGATACTTTTGTACCTCGTTTCAATAGATTTAGTATTTATCAATATTATTGCTATTTCACTCTTCAGAGACTCTGATGCAGCTAGAATCAACCCTTTGTTTTATTTTATAAAATATTTTAGAACAAAATACAACACATTTATATGGTTTAATTGTGTCATCTTGTGAACTGGAGCTTCAAGGAGACGGACATGCACACTGTTCTGTTTCTGGAACTTATTTACACATTTGTCACCGGCCCATTCTTTTTTAACCTTATTGTAGTTACCAAACTATCAACAATAAGTAAATCATGAAAGTGAAGTTTGAAAATGAATCAAAAGCTGAAGAACGTAGTAACGATTACTTCTAAAGCATGTCGTATAAATCTCAAACAAAAATAAATTCAATGAACTGAAATAGAAGTAGTTTTTACTTTTATTAAAAAACCTAATTTATCCACATTCTTTTATTTACATACGGCTCATAAATATAGTGTGTCTATGTGCTTGGATGTACCAGCAAATACCAAAATGCTATAAGAGAGAGGGATTACGTTCCAGTTTTAAAATTTCCAAAACTATAAGCTTGTGACTAGAAGCTATATGCATACATGCAATCATTTTCGCTCTGTTTTTCATTACAGGCAATTTTTAGTTAATGAATGTTTATTTTTACATCTTTGCTTACGAAGACCATGCATAATTCTGTAGATAGTGCTAAAATAGCCACCAGGATTTAAAATAAAGACTTCTAAGCAACGCATCATGTACCATCTTACTGGCTATTGTATCTGCTGACATTCTTCTTCAACACACTGGCGAAGAATTTCAATGTATTACTACTACTGTTACCAATAATAATATATTTTATTTTACCTGGCAGAGTTAGACCCTGAGGCCTTTTCTACCACTCAGGCAGTCTACAATTAATACAATTACAAAAGTTATACGTAGTAATAATACTAGATTCGGGTCATTCCACAGTAACTCACGTTGCATTTAGACACATTTATGAACTTTTCAAGATACTAAAACAAAAAATAAAGTTTTTTTTTCGGTTCATTTATTGAATTTAGGAACATTCTTTATAGCAGTAAACAGCAATCGGGAATATAATTCGTGATTTGTGATTTATTGTTGAAATAGTTGTTGTAACTCATGCTACATTTTACTAACCACTATCTTCCCACCTCACTTCTGATATTCTCATCACATCCACTCTGTTTCTTTTCATTACTTCCTTCAAGCTTTCCAACTCACCTGAAACGAAAGGCGTTCCAGTAGTCGGTCTTCTTTTCTTCTCTCCTGTAGGCTCCGTCATGAATCGTCCTTCCCCAGTATCCCCCTCCCGGACATCCGATTGGGGGGATAGTTTACGTCCGGAATTTTTTACCAGGGAATGACTCATCATGCAATCTTAATTCCAATATCTTCTTGGGATATATATAAATGCGGAAGCTTCCCATTGCTTTCCGCATACCACTCTCTCTTTCGCATCTTAGAAGATCCCAGGGGGCCCCAGCGTGGAGGTGAGGAGAGTGGATTTGACTAATTAGGCCCTCCGGACTTCACCGAAATTCACCGCAATGGTTTAAATATCAGTTCCATCAGGGTTTTTGACCCAATCAGAGACTGGGAAATCCCAATTAGCCTTTGCCCCCCTTATTGAGTCTAAAGCATTACAAAGGTCATCAACATGAAAAGAGAACTAAGATCTTTATCGAAAATGACACCAGGAAAGTTAGTCTTCCAGGATGATTTAAGATTAAAGTTACGTCATTCAAATACTAAATATGAAAAATTAACATTATTACTAAAAATAAACAAGTTCTGTCTACATTAACAATAAGATTATTAGAACGACACCATTTTTAAATTCACAAATACCATTAATTAATTTTCAGTTTGCGCAATACCTAGATGCGAAATAGGAACAAGATGAAGTTAAACTATCAAGATTAATCAAACCGACACTTCAATATTATTAAATTATGCAGTGATAAGAGAAGTTGTGAAACAATACAAATGAAAAATCGTGAACTGAATATAATTTATTAAAGTAGTAATTATAGAATTAATATAATTGTGACGAAAAAAGTTTTAACTTCAATTTTCATATTCGTGTGGAGTGCGGGCATACAGGTAGACATGGAGTAATTTTGATTGTGCCACGAAAGCCCTTTGAGTCTTGGTATCCCTGAGTGAAAATATGTCTAGCAGAGCTCACATTTGACGTGGATAAAAAATTGCGTGTGAAGATTATTTTATGTGCTGTGCACTTGTCTTTGGGCTGACACTAAAGATGGGTAGGCCTACGCATTGTAAGTCCCCATGGTGGTCAGTACAACACATAACTACCGCTCAGACAATATTTTCCAAAGGTTATGCTTTGCGGAATTGCCCAGTGATAGTATTTATTATCCATATTGTAAATGTTTGTACGTTACACTGTTTAATATGAATACTGGAATAATCTTATTCTCGCCTTTCTGTATTTGTTGTGCACACCACAAAAACATACTTACGTCCTACGGAATAATATTTTGGAGAAATTCTGCAGATAGTAAAAATATATTACAAAAAAGAGCAATTAGAATAATAGTCGAGCAAAGCCTAGAAAATCGTGTAGAGTGTAGACCAGTGGTCATCAGCTTACAGCACCCTGGGACTAGCATCTCTTACCTGCAGAGAAACACACTGTACTATAGTGCAATCGTATCTGCTAGCGGGTATGCTCCCTACCTCTTCCTGCTGCACGACTGGGCACACGGGACAGCTCATTTACCATTTCAGCGAGTGCTGACGACCATTGGTGTAGACCATTTTTAAAAAATTAGAGATTATGACCTTAACAAATCAGTATATTATATACTCTTTAATAAGTTTCCTCTATTGTAATAAAGAAAATTTTCTGACTAATTCAGCCATACATAGTATAAATACCCGCAGAAAGAATGATTTTCATGTACCATCATCAAATTTATCAAAGGGAAATAGGGTTACGTTACATGGCAATAAAAATGTTCAATAGTCTTCCTGAAGACATTAAAAATCATAACCAAAACTCTGCATTATTTAAGATAAAACTAAAAAATTACTTAATATCTCACACTTTCTGTTCTGTAGATGAATTCTTGACATTTCACGCTAATGTGTAAATATTTTAATAATATGAAATGGTAATCATATTCCATTGTATAATTTGTTATTAAGGTATTAATTCTGTATATAGGCCTATTTCATATTTGCATGTGTATATGTTAAACGTAATAACTGGACATGTTCTTCATTCTTTGCTATAAAGCAACTATAAGAATATTATGAAACGAGTGTGTCTCTCTGTCTGTCTGTCTATACAGTTAAAACTACAGCACTTTTCATTTCCAGGACTGATCCATTAAAGTTACAAGAAAATGTTAAGCAGTACAAAGAGCGAACGGCCTGTCTCAACAACATCGTAATCAAAAAGAAGTGCTGCGCATTCTCATAGACCTTCGCACTGAGTGCTTACGTATTCTTCTCGAAATTCTTTCATGGAGCGAGTCTTGATGGGGGTTCACCTGTATGTAAGCAACAATTTCGCACGACAAGTAGCATATATACAGGGACTCTTGTTTACTGCACATGTAAGTGAAACAATAAGGGAGAGCCAATTTCTTTCCATCTCTGCACATACTCGTATATCTGTGGTTGATACTTTTGTACGCGGTTTGTAACAGCTGGTGTTTAAACCCCAAAAGACGGAAGAACATACTGTTTTTATCATCGTTAAAATCTACTTATTTCAACACATTCGAACATGCAAGCTATCAAAATATCTGTATAAACTAATTTCAAGAATTGAGGAGATTTGCCAGTTCAAGACGTTATGAAAGTGCAATAATTTAACATGAATATTTGAAGTGTGCATTTCCATAACGTTGTAAGTGCCGAAACCGAGAGAATCTATTTTTTCACATATATCAGTTGTAGGCGCCATGTTTAACAACATTACGAAAGGTTATGAATAAAGTTCTGCTCCGAGTAATAAAGTAGTGCACTTTAAGGTTGTGCAAGTCACAACGTTGTATGTACTGTACATGTGCATATGCTATAAGCGCGACCTCTGTATCCTGTGTTTCATTGCGAGTTGATAATAGTTTGAATGTATTTGTTACTGTGGTGTGACGATTACTACAACCATGAATACAGATCCACAAAATTCCAGAAAAAGGAAAAGGAATTAAGACAATTGGAGAAAAAATCAAACAAAACGCTTAAAAAATGCTGGGAAAGAATAAATTTTCCCAAAAAGCAAAAAAGTTGTTCCAAAATGACAGGAACGAGTTTAGGTAAGAAACAATATACTTCTCACATTCATTTTCATAATCAAAAAGGCATGTCGAAAATATGAATCTAGAGTTACCAATGTTTTCATACCTTAATTTTACTTTATCCTGCACAGCATTTGAAGTTATGTATTTACTGAGTTAACAATCAGTTTGGAATTCTAAACTAAACAGTGCTTTATTAAAGATTATTATTATTATTATTATTATTATTATTATTATTATTATTATTATTATTATTATTAAGAGCAATATGTGGCACATTTATATGTGCTAAAATTTATATTCTATTTTACTGTATTGTAGGTGAACTGTAAGTGTAAACTATCATGCAGCAGCCTTCGACTAGAATATCGAAAAGGACAGTTTAGGCAGTTCCAAGAAATGCGAGAATACTCCAAGCAGCAGGCTTATTTGTTTCGGCTCATGCATCCCCAGGCCATCAAATGGAGAAGACATGGTAAATATGAGCACCCAGGTGAAAGTAGAAGGCAGCACTCTTTTCACTACTATCTCCTTCTTCGTGGAGGAAGTGAGGTAAGAATCTGTCTTAAAACATTCTGCAATACATTTGGTACTACTGCAAGAAGAGTTCTACTAATATGGGAAAAAATTGTAAGAGGTGAAATGGACTGTAAAGATAATAGGCGTGGAGCTCACACAATTCTTAGAAATCAAGGATGGAGAGAGAAGATCATGGAACATATAAAGTCTTTCACTACTCTCGAAGCAAGAATCCACAGAAGATGTTCTTATCCCCAGACTTGAATGTAAGCAGAATGTATCGCTCATTTTTGGAAAAGTATTGTCATGGCGACATGAAGCCTCCAGTTAGTCGTCAGTGGTAAAGAGATACCGTACGTTTCGAAATAAATCCCGAAAAGACAAAGTATATAATTATGTCTCGTGACTAGAACATAGTACGAAATGGAAATATAAAAATTGGTAATTTATCCGTTGAAGAGGTGGAAAAATTCAAATAATAGCAACAGTAACAAATGTAAATGACACTCGGAGGAAATTAAACGCAGAATAAATAGGGGAAATGTCTGCTATTATTAGGTTGAGAAGCTTTTGTCATCCAGTCAACTCTCAAAAAAGCTGAAGTCAGAATTTATAAAACAGTTAGTATCGGCTGTTCTGTATGGTTGTGAACGTGGACTCTCACTTTGAGAGAGAAACAGAGGTTAAGGGTGTTAGGGAATAAGGTGCTTAGGAAAATATTTGGGGCTAACAGGGATTAAGTTACAGGAGAGTAGAGAAAGTTACATAACGCAGAACCGGATGCATTTTGTTCTTCACCTGACATAATTAGAAACATTAAATCCAGATGTTTGAGATGGGCAGAATATGTAGCACGTATGGGCGAATCCAGAAATGTATATAGACTGTTAGTTGGGATACTGGAGGGAAAAAGACCTTTGGGGAAGCTGAGACAGAGATGGGAGAGTAATATTAAATTGGATTTGAAGAAGGTGGGATATGATTACTGTAGAGACTGGATTCATCTTGCTCAGGATAGGGACTGATGGCGGGCTTATGTGAGGGCGGCAGTGAACCTCCGGTTTATTAAAAGTCGTAAGTAAGACATTTCTCTTTTGCCTCTTGATCGCAACAACCACTGATCTTATTATCTCCCTCTCCTTACTGTCTATGCTAAATTAAAATTAAATCATGGTTTATTTAACAACGCCCACAACTGCAGAGGTTATATCAGCGTCGCCAGTGTGCCGGAATTTTGTCCCGCAGGAGTTCTTTTACTTGCGAGTAAATCTACTGACGTGAGCTTATCGCATTTACACACACTTAAATGCCATCGATCTCGGCCGGGATCGAACCGGCAACCTCGAGTATAGAAGGCGCGTATAACCTTGTTGCATCTCGTATTACTACCGGCTCCATTCACACAATTTTTTTTAATTTTATTTAATGAAATGAGCCCCAACCCCGCTCATTTCAGTCTCAGGCAGACCACAATTTTACCGAGTCCTTATTTTATTTAGTTTCTTTATTATCAATTTTTATTTGGTTAAACTATTAATTTACAACTTTATATGATTATTTATTCATTTAATTTATTTATATTTATGAATTTGTTTGTTTAGTTATGTATGTCCTAGTTTTGATTAAGTACTTGATTTATCTGCTTTTAAATTATTCATTTAACCATTTACTTATTTATTTATTTGATGATTAATCATTTTTTAAAATATAAAATAATATTGTTTTTTTTTTATAAGATTGTTTTCATAGTTTTTCTATCACAAAGATATGAGATATCACAGAATACAATTCATTAATTAACAACACAAAACAGAAAAATAAGGTCACTGAACAATTCTATCTTTTCTAAATTACTTACAGTATTGTATTAAAGGAAGAAGATTACGTTTCAGAAAGAGAAAACAGTAATAACATGGTCATTAATTAAATTAAACACTTCGTTTATAACATTTATGCAATAGAGGATTGTAAACATAAATAGATTAGCTGGGCATAGTGTGTTTGAATTATTTTACCTTATTCATATATAATTCAGTACGTTGCCATAAAGTTTTTTCCCGTGTTTCTTATTATAGGCTTTGTACCTCGAACGTTTTAGAATTTCCATAAATTCTTCCATTTCCATTTCCCTGTTGTAGTCCATTATTAGGAATACTACATTGCTAATGATCCAAATCACAGCATTATGTTTTTGAGATGGTAAATAATGAAAGTCAGGTTGCGTAATCATGCTAGGTTATATAGATGTATATGGTGTGTTAAGCCATATACTTATTATATGTTGAATTTTGTGCCAGATTTCCTTAACTTTGTTACATTCAGTTAAACGATGGGTAACAGTATCTATCTGGGCACATAGAGAGCATAGCATAGTTTGTGATCTTTTGATTTTATATAATCGGAGGTTCGTTAGATATATATCATGAACAGCTTTAAACCAAGATGTTTTTAGTTTTGCAGGAATCAATTTATTTCTAATATTGATCCACACTCTATTCCAATTAACCTGGGGATAGTAAGACATTATTCTCATAGGTTTATCGAACGGGGAAGCGTTACAAACCGTTTCGAGATACAGTTGGTATATTAACCTTGTTGATATTTGGTTACCATAGTTTGTGAGTTGTAAACTATTGATACTTTTTAGTATTTGACGTACATAATCAAAGTCTGTATCATTTTTGGTACCGGACTGAAGAGCGTTTTGGAAGAATGTAAACTTTTTAGCTGCTATATTATCCGTCTGTTGTTGTTTTAGGTAACGGGATACTAATAAGGAAGCACATTTAGTTGGAATATGTATGAAATCTAATCCTCCTTCTTCTCTTCTCTTAATAGCTGTTGAAAGTGGCACCCTAAATATGGCTCATTTCCAGAGATACCATGTGATTGCTGCTTGTAATTGTCTGGAGTAGTTCATGGGAATTGGTATGACTTGAGCCACATACCATAGGAGAGACAATATATAAGTATTAAGGATTAAGATTCTGTTGTTTAGACACTTTTCTCGCGGGTAAGATGTTTGAAGTTTTCCCTTGATCTTTGCTACTATGGGATTCCAATTCAGATCTTGAATTTTATTCCATTTCGATGACTATATGACACCAAGAATCTTTACCTCGTCTGTTGTGAGAAGTGGAGGACAATGGGGTGCATTTTCCCATTTCCCTAGTGGTAGAACACGTGATTTAGAAATATTTATATTTAAACCCGAATCTTCTTCAAATTTTTGTAGTATTTGCCACATTCTAGGCATTTCTAAGTCTAGTATTTCTAGTAATATGTTTACATCATCAGCATATGACAGTGTCGTAAGACGGGTATTTTGCAAATTTAATCCTGTTAGACTTTGGTGGAGATATTCCAGTAAAGGATTAAGTGCAATTACAAAGAGGGACATGGATAAAGGGCAGCCTTGTCGAACTGAACGGTTTATAGCTATCGGCTTGGAATAATGTCCATTAATTTGTAAGATTGATGAGATATTGGTATAGAAGATTTTTACCTTTTTTATAAAATTAGTATCAAATCCATATCGTTGAAGTGTATGAAATAGGAAATCATGTAGAATTTTGTCAAATGCTTTTGAGAAATCGACGGAGATTAAGAGGCCCTTGTGTCCCAATTTAGTATGGTACGCTAACAGGTCTCTAATGGCATTTGCAGCACCAAAGATTGTTCTTGTTTTAACTCCAGCAAATTGAGTTTCATGTATGATATCTTGCAGTATTGATTTAAGACGATTATTAACAATTCGGGCTAAGATTTTATAGTCAGTATTTAGTAGGGTAATCGGCCTATAGTGTTCAGCTGTTTTGGGATGTGGAATCTTTTTTATCAGTGCCATTATTCCTTGGCGTCGAGAAGGGCACAACTCTCCTTTCTGAACTATTTCATTTAAGACATGTGTAAATTCATTCCCAAGAATGTCCCAATATTGCTGATAAAATTCATTAGTGATGCCATCCGTTCCAGGTGACTTGTTTGCTTTTCCTTGAAAGACTGCTATTTGAACTTCCTCTTTTGTGATTGGTGCATTAAGCTGTTTATTTTGTTCAGGTGTGACATACCTTATTGGATTAGGATTAAAAGTTTGAGAAACATGTGCAGATTTATCATCAAACATATCGGTAAAGTACCGATGAAAGATAGTAATTATATCCTTTTGTTTACTATATTCCGTTTTTTCATCTTCGATTTTAGTAACGAAGTGGAAATTGCAGCGTTTTCTTTCCTTTACCAAATGGAAAATGTTCATTTTATCTTCTTCTTCTGCAGAAATAATTTTACTAGTCACTGTTGTTCTCTCCATCCTTCTTCTGTATATTGTTCGTATCTGGGCTTTAATATAACTTAACTTTGCTTGCATGGGAACATACTGAAAATCTGGACGTTGCAAATCACGGATACATTGAAATAGAAAATTTAATGTTGTATTCTCATTCCGTTTCCTTTCCAGTCCTCTATATTTGAAGAAAGTACTAATCTGTTTTTTTACATATCCGTCCCACCAGTTAGTTTCCGTTAAATATTAGGCATGTTTTCTTGTCCATTTTTGCCATTCAATAGTGAAGTCTTCTTTTATTGTAATGTCTCGTAACAATTGACTATTGAGTTTCCAAAGTGTTCGTCCACGCGTGATGAAGGAAATAGGAATTTTAATCAACACAATCAAAGCGTTATGATCTGTAAAAGGGGCGGGAACAATTTCGGAGCTACTGATACTATTTTTTAAATCTGTGGAGACATATATTCTGTCGATACGTGATGCCGACTTGGTAGTGTGATACGTAAATCCCGCAGTTTTATGCGTCACTCTCCAGACGTCGGTCATATGAAAGTTGTTGATAATGTATTTTAGGGCCGGTGATTTAGGTGTACTACCGGTGCATTCGAGTGAATCAAGTACGCAATTGAAATCGCCTCACATAATATATTTATTTTGTAGTTTCGAGAGTAAGTACGTAATATCTATTGTGAAGAACTCTTCACGCAATTTTCTCTTGCGAGTACCAGAAGGAGCATAAATAGAAAGAAAACGAGTCCCTTGATACTCTCCTAGGATGGCTCTACCAGAAGGGAGTTTTCTATATTTGTCATTTCTATACCCTCTTTTACCATTATTGCTGTGGCCTCGTTTGTTTATTCCAATATTGCTGTAGGTATTATATCCATTAATTTGGATTATATCTTCGTCAACTACTTCTTGTATGAGGGCTATTTCTATGTCATGAGTATATGAGAAGTGACGGAACATGTCCTTGTTCACTGGTGAATATGATCCACATATGTTAATGGTAGCAATTTTTCGAACTAAAATGTTAGGGTAGGGGTAATTCATAAGTAGATTGGTACTGATAATGTTATTAATAGAAAAGTAATTGCAGAGGAAGGTGAGTGTTGTTATTGCAATGGTAATATGGCTACCAAGGTTAACAATTATATGGCTGAGGAAGAAATTTCCTATGAGTGCCATTATAGAACAGCTGGCAAAGAAAAATAGCTTCCATTACACTTATTATTTCCAAATAAAGCACTGACATTTGCAAGGGGATAGCTATAGTCATGCAATTGAAGAAAAAACATTGTTTTCTTTGCGTATATTGTATGCCAGGTTTGGTTAAATTAGCTATTCCTGACGGTCGGTTCGATATTAACATAAACATAATTATAGATACAAGTGAAATTTGAATTATGTATTTCCTGCATAAAGAGTATGGCGATATCGTGTGCTTTCAGAATCTTATTAAAACCATGGATTTTGTTGGCGAAGAACTGTCACCGGATTTTAAGGTTGTTACAATCAAACGTGAGCGTCATAAAGAACATCTAAATATCATAGCATACGATTTGCGCCATGTACATATGTTAAAGAAATACTTATGCAGTGATAACTTATGATTTTTTTAAAGTAGGAAGAAAGGATTTGCCTTCTTCTGATTTATATGGATGCTTTCTATTACTAGTATATGTTTTTGTAGATTTGGCAGGAGCTTTGTCTACGTGTCCATGATCATTACTTCCTATTTCCCTGGTAAGGTTAAGATTCACAACTTCCATTTCGTCGCTCCACATGGTGTTATTGGTCGCTGTCGGTGTTTGTAGTCGAGGATCTTGAATGCAGTCCGATTGAGAAGAAGGGATCCTCCCCTCATCTTCACTTGGAGCAGCTCCTGTATCTTGAATCATTGGTTGTGGGTTGGGAATTTCACTTATCCCATGAGGTGAAATCACATTAAGTCTATTTCTAGTTTCTTGTGAACTGCTTTTGGTTTGCTTGGGAATTTGCTCCGAACGCCCTTTCTTACGACGTTTATTGTCGGGAAACTCATCCTCATTTTCAATTGAACTGTTCTCAGTAACTAATACGATATCGCTTTCGTCAGCCGAGTCGGTTTCAGATTCGTTCTGTATATTAGTAACATCATCATGTATGCTTGGTTGAGTATTCCGATGTACGTCAATCCTGTCAGCTAACTCGGAACAATCAGCTGCTATATCTCTATGGCTGTCGGATAGTCGTTCCTGTTGAGATACTGACATCTCGAGGTCATTGGTCTTGTTTACAGTGGATGTAGTAGGCAATGGGGCATTCTTCTGTTCGTGTGGTTCATTCTCGACATGATTACCAATTATCTCGTCTGTTGACCTTCGCGATTGTAGTATATCACTAAAGGTGAGCTCACCCGAGCGCTGTCAGAGCGCGACTATATGGACCTCTACTATGTTGCATTCGTGTACAAGTCACTGTTTTTGTTTGCTTTCTGCACAGTTTCTTAGATAATTGTAGGAAAATATAAATTGCAATATCAGTATGATGTGCTGCATTGTTACCTATTGAGACACAATGAGCTTTTACAGATGCATTTCTAAGTTATGGATGAAGACCGGAGTGAAAATAGATTAGAAACATATAATTTAGTTATTCATATGTGAACAAAGAGCAGATTGAAGAAGCCTTCAGAATTGGAAGAGGGAAAAATCGTCCCATACTAGTGAAATTTACAAGTATGAGGACTAAATTATTTATCTTAGATCACTTGAGAATGCTGAAAGGAACGGATTAAAAAATTGAGCAGGGCTACAGTGTGGAAATAAGGAGTAAGAGAGAGATGTTGCTACCATTTATGAAAGAAGCAAGATCGAGAGGTCAGTTTGCGATATTAGTTAAGGATAAAATAAAAATAAATGGAAAACTATTCGATTTAGAGCATTGTCAGAGGAACTTCAACTCACAGAAAACAAGGTCTCCGCAAGTGGAAATTTACGGACGAGAGAAGTGAATACCGAGCAACCGGAAGGAATTATAGAGGAATTGGTTCGTGATGGCAAGGAACGAGCGAGTCAGCAATATGAAGTATGTACGGAATTAAAGCCCACATCGGAGACTGGTCATCCGATAGACGAGCTTATCGTCCGAGAAAGAACCAGTCAGGATTCTGCTGAGCCTAGTGGAGTGAAAGAGTAGATCAACGCAATAACATATGACCTAACCTACATGAATCGGCAAGAAGAAGAAGAAGAAGAAGAAGAAGACAAGAAGCTGAAACAAGGAGACATTACAGGAGATCAAGAGAAGGTGGGGGTAGCGTTCAAAGAAGAAGTCAGGATGCGATAAGGATGATGAGTGAAGAGATAGTGCTTTCGTCACCACAGGGCGGTAGGCCTATATTATCATCTTTGACGAGTAGATTTAAGGGCCAAAATACTTACAATCTTAGAAATTAGGTGCATGAGTGATAAGAAATAAATAAAGTGTCTGAATAGAACTGCAATATGGTAGTTTTATAATTTAATGTCGTAAATCGTGTTTAGTGTGATGAAAGTGTGTTCAAGGGACCTCGGAAAGAGATCAGTTTGGAAGTTAAAAAAAAGAGTCCAGTTAATAAATATAGTTACCGAATGAAATTTATTATAAAGAAGTAAATCTTGGAAAGTGACGTAGTGAAGTTTATGAAATATTATATTAGTGAGAGTAAATACAATTTTCTATAGTTTTTGCTGGGCGTTGATTGACGTTAATGAATAGATGATTTCAAACTATAGTGAGCAAGATATAATAATGAAGTGTATCAGGTAAATGAGTAAAACCGTGTGAAGGTGTTAAGTGTTTTAAATAGGAATGTTAGTATCGGGATTTTAATAAGAATAGCCAGTTAAAATTTAAGAACAATATTTTTGATAAAGTAATAAAGATTAACAGAATAATATCCTGTAGAGTAGAACGAACTAGATGCGATTTTAGCAAAATTAGAATGCTTGAAGGAATATAAATGAGGAACGAACAGATGGTGAATGTTTAAGATCAATAAGGAGAAATTGACTGTGTGGAGTTAAGTTAATAAGGATAGTAGAAGAGGTATTAATTTAACAGGCTGTCGGGATTTCATAATAATTGTTAGTAGTTGTAATAGAAAGTTATGGTGAAACCCGTATACATAAGTTGTGGTACACCATAAGCGTGCATTTCCATAACGTTGTAAGTGCCGAAATCAGGGGAATATATTTTTTTCACATATATCAGTTGTAGGTGCCCTGTTTGGCAATATTACGAAAGGTTATGAAAAAAGTGCTGCTCCAAGTAATAAAGTAGTGCACTTTCAGGTTGTGCAAGTTACTACGTTGTATGTACTGCGTAAAACTATTTTTGTTCCTAATGTAAACTTTACAAATTGGCACTTACAACCTTCTGGAAATGCACGCTTCAGTTAATGATGACAATAAATCTCTATAAAGTTTCGCGTGTTAAAACTGTCTTTTTTAGTATTCTATATTTGCAGTGTGAACTTGCGCTACTCAGTATTTATTTATTTATTTTTATTCATTTATTTATTTATACTTATGTATTTATTTTTATTTATTTAGTTATTTATTTATTTATATTTATTTATTTATATTTATTTATTTAGTTATTTATTATTTATTTATATTTATTTACTTATTTATATTTATTTACTTATTTATGTTTATTTATTTATTTATATTTATTTATTGATTTATATTTATTTAGTTATTTATTTATTTATTTTATTTATTTATTTTATTAATTTATTTATTTATCTATTTGTATATATTTATTTATTTACTTATTTATTTATTTATTTATTTATTTATTTATTTATTTATTTATGTTAAATCCAACTATAGGCTGCCGAGTGTCATGGCGGACGAGCGCAAGGCTACTACGTCATTCAAAATTATTCATGTATGCATTGCAGCCAACACTACACTATTTAGCGATCATGTATTTGAAAAGCCAATAAGTTGTAACTATGAAATCGTGGACGTAGTTTACAGACAGAACACCAGAGTCGCATTAATACGATGCCTCCAGTTAAGTAAACCAGTGCGGTACAGGAAGTGTTGATCTAACACATTAAAAACCGGGATCGATTCCCGTCTAGAAGTAATTCTTTGGATCATGTATGAGAGAATTGCAAATTATCGTAAAATTAGAAATTATAAAGATCCAATGACAGGACAGGGAATGGACTGACAAGACGGAGAGTGGACTGAGAGCACATAGCGTGGACTAGTGGAACACAGAGTGTAGTGACAGTACTGTCATTTCACTGAAAGGACATAGAGTGGACTGAGACAACAGAGAGTGGCCTGAGAGGACATAGTGTGTACTGAGAGATCAGAGGGTGGACTGAGACGACATAGAGTGAACTGAGATGACAGAGAGTGGACTGAGAGGAAACAGAGTGTACTGAGAGAACAGAGGGTGGACTGAGAGAACATGGAGTGGACTCAAAGGACATAGAGAGGACTGAGAAAACTGAGGGTAGACTGAGAGGACATAGAGTGGACTGAGAGGATATAGAGTAGACTGAGATGACATAGTGGACTGAGAGGACATATAGTGAACTGAGATGACATAGAGTGGACTGAGATGACGTATAGTGGAATGAGATTACTGGGAGTGGACTGAGAAAACACAGCGTGGGCTGAGATGACACATAGTGAACTGAGAAGACATAGAACGGACTGAGAAGATATAGAGTGGACTGAGAAGACAGAGGGTGGACTGAGAGGACATAGAGTGGACTGAGAGGACATAGAGTGGAATGAGATGACATAGAGAAGACTGAGAAGAAATAGACTGTACTGAGAGGACACAGAGTGAACAGAGAAGACATAGAGTGCACTGAGAAGGCACAGAGTGTACTGAGAGGATATGGAGTGGACTGAGATGACATAGAGTGGAAAGAGAAGACACGGAGTGGACTGAGAGGATATAGAGTGGACTGAGAACACATAGAGTGAACTGGGAAGTCATAGAGTGGACTGAGATGACATAGAGTGGACTGAGAAGACAGGGAGTGCACTGAGATGACATAGAGTAGACTGAGAAGAGAGTTGACTGAGAAGACATACGGTGGACTCACAAGAGAGGGAGTGAACTTAGAGGACATAGAGTGGTCTGAGAAGACATAGAGGGGCCTCAGATATAAAGTGGACTGAGAAGTCAGGGAGTGGACTGGGAGGACATATAGTGGACTCGGAAGACACAGAGTGGACTGAGAAGACATAGAGTGGACGGAGATGACATATAGTGGACTGACAAGACATAGAGAGGACTGAGAGTACATAGAGTGGACTGAGAACACAGGGAGTGGACTGAGAGCACACAGAGTGGACTAAGATTACATAGAGTGAACTGAGAAGACATAGTGAACTGAGAGGACATAGAGTGGACTGAGATGACATAGAGAAGACTGAGAAGACATAGAGTGGACTGAGAGGACATAGAGTGAACTGAGAGGACATAGAGTGGACTGAGAGGACATAGAGTGGACTGAGATGACATAGAGTGGACTGAAAAGACAGAGTGGACTGAGATGACACATAGTGGACTGATAAGACATAGAGTAGACTGAGAAGATATAGAGTGGAATGAGAAGATATAGAGTGGACTGAGATGGCATAGAGTGGATTGAGATGACATAGAGAAGACTAAGAAGACATAGAGTGTACTGAGAAGACATCGAGAGGACTGATATGACGTAGAGCAGACTGAGTAGACACAGAGTGGACTGAGAGTACACAGAGAGGACTGAGATGACATAGAGTGGACTGAGAAGAGAGGGAGTGGACTGAGAGGACATAGAGGGGACTCAGAGGACTTAGATTGGATTGAGAATACATAGAGTGCACTGAGAAGACATAGAGAGGACTGAGAGGACATAGAGTGGAGTGAGAGGTCATAGAGTGGACTGAGAAAGCATAGAGTGGAGTGAGAAGACATAGAGTGAACTGAGAAGACATAGAGCGGACTGAGAAGACATAGAGTGGCCTGAGATGATATAGAGGGGACTGAGAAGCCAGGGAGAGGACTGAGAAGACATAGAGTGGACTGAGAAGACAGGGAATGCACTTAGAGGACACAGAGTGGTCTGAGAGGACATAGAGAGAACTGAGAGGACATAGAGTGGACTGAGATGACATAGAGAAGACTGAGAAGACATAGTGTGGAATAAGAGGACATAGAGTGGAGTGAGAGGACATAGAGTGGACTGAGAAGGCAGGGAGTGGACTGATAGCACATAGAGTGGACAGAAAAAACATAGAGTGGACTGAGAAGATATAGAGTGAACTGAGAGGACATAGAGTGGACTGAGAGGACATATAGTGGACTGAGATGACATAGAGTGGACTGAGAAGACATAGAGTGGACTGAGATGACATATAGTGAACTCAGAATGCAGGGATCGACTGAGAAGACATTGAGTGGACCGAGAAGACATAGAGTGGACTGAGAGCACATATAGTGGAATGAGAAGACATAGAGTGGACTGATATGATACATAGTGGACTGAGAAGACGTAGAGTGGACTGAGACGACATAGTGTGGACTGGATGACATAGTGTGCACTGAGATGACATAGATTGTACTGAGAGCACATAGAGTGGACTCAGATGACATAGTGTGGACTGGATGACATAGTGTGCACTGAGATGACATAGATTGTACTGAGAGCACATAGAGTGGACTCAGATGACATAGAGTGGACTGAGAAGACATAGAGTGGACTGAGATGACATAGAGAGGACTGAGAGGACATAGAGTGGACTAAGAAGACATAGAGTGGACTGATATTACATAGAGCGGACTGAGAAGAAACAGAGTGGACTGAGAGTACACAGAGTGGACTGAGATGACATAGAGTGTACTGAGAAGACAGGGAGTGCACTGAGTGGACATAGTGTTGACTGAGAGGACTTAGATTGGATTGAGAAGACATAGAGTGCACTGAGAACACATAGTGGACTGAGAGTACATAGAGTGGAGTGAGAGGTCATAGAGTGGACTGAGAAGGCATAGGGTGGACTCAGTTAACACATAGTAAACTGAGAAGACAGGGAGTGGACTGAGATGACAGGGAGTGGACTGAGATGACATAGAGTGACTGAGAAAACATAGAGTGGAATGAGATGACTCATAGTGAACTGAGAAGACAGGGAGTGGACAGAGATGACATAGAGTGGACTGAGATGACATATATTGGACTGAGAAGACTGGGAGTGGACTGAGAGGATATATGGTGAAGTGAGAAAATAGGGATTGGACTGAGAGGACCCAGGTTGGCCTGAGAAGACATAGAGTGGACTGAGAGGACATAGAGTGGACTGAGAGGACATAGAGAAGACTGAAAAGAAGTAGACTGGACTGAGAGGACATAGAGTGAACTGAGAGGACATAGGGTGGACTGAGAGCACATAGAATGGACTGAGATGACATAGAGAAGACTGAGAAGGCAAAGAGTGGACTGAGAGGACATAGAGTGAACTGAGAGTACATAGAGTGGACTGAGTGAATTTAGAGTGGATCGAGATGACATACAGTGAACTGAGAGGATATAGAGAGTACTGAGAAAAGGTAGAGTGGAGTGAGAGAACATAGATAAGTGTGATAAGACAAAGAGTGAACTGAGATGACATAGAGTGGACTGAGAATACTGGGAGTTGATTGAGAATACAGGGAGTGGAATGAGGTGACATAGAGTGGACTCAGAAGACAGGGAGTTGACTGAGAATAGAGGGAGTGGACTGAGGTGACATAGAGTGGACTGAGAAGACGTAGAGAGGAATGAGAAGGCAGAGGCTGGACTATGAGGATATAGAGTGGACTGAGATGACATTGAGAAGACTGAGAAGACATAGAGTGAACCGAGAGGACATAGAGTGAACTGAGAGGACATAGAGTGGACTGAGAAGGCATAGAGTGAACTGAGAGGATACAGACTGGACTGAGATGACATAGAGTGGAATGAAAAAACAGGGAGTGGACTGAGAGGACATAGAGTGAACTCAGAACACATACCGTTTACTGAGAAGTCATAGAGTGGACTGAGATGTAACAGAGTGGACTGAGAAGACAGTGAGTGGACTGAGATGACATAGAGTGGACTGAGAATACAGGGAGTTGACTGAGAAGACTTAGGGTGGACTCAGAGGACATGGAGTGGACTCAGAGTATATAGAGTGGTCTGAGAAGACATAGAGTGGACTCAGATGATATAAAGTGGACTGAGAAGACAGGGAGTGGACTGGGAGGACATATAGTGGACTGACAACACATAGAGTGGAATTATATGACATATAGTGCACTGACAAGACATAGAGCGGACTGAGAGAACATAGAGTGGACTGAGAAGACAGGGAGTACACAGAAAGGACATAGAGTGGACTGAGAAGACAGGAAGTGGACTGAGACGACATAGAGTGGACTGAGACGACATAGAGTGGACTGAGAAGACAGAATTGACTGAGAAGACAGAGTGGACTGAGATGACACATAGTGGACTGGGAAGACATAGAGTGGACTGAGATGACATATAGTTGACTGATAAGACATAGAGCTTACTGGGAGGACATAGAGTGGACTGATAAAACAGGGAGTGGACTGATATGACATAGAGTGGATTGAGATGACATAGAGTTGACTGAGAAAACATAGGGTGGACAGAGATGACACATAGTGGACTGAGAAGACAGGGAGTGGACTGAGATTGCATAGAGTGGACTGAGATGACATATAGAGGACTGAGAAAAGAGGGAGTGGACGGATAGGACATAGAGTGGACTGAGAGGACATACATTGGACTTAGAAAACATAGAGTGGACTGAGAAGACATAGAGTTGAGTGAGAGGACATAGAGTGGAGAGAAAAGGCATAGAGTATACTGAGAGGATATAGAGTGGACTGAGATAACATAGAGCGGATTGAGAAAGCAGGGAGTGGACAGAGAGGACATAGAGTGGACTGAGATCACATGGAGTGGACTTGGAAATCATAGAGTGGACTGAGATGACATGGAGTGGACTGAGATGACAGGAAGTGGACTGAGATGACATATAGTGAACTGAGAATACAGGGAGTTGACTGGGAAGACATAGGGTGGAATCAGAAGACAGGGAGTAAACTGAGAAGACAGAGAGAGGACTCAGAGGAGAGGGAGTAGACTTAGAGGACATAGAGTGGTCTGAGAAGACGTAGAGTGGACTCAGATGATATATATAGTCGACTGAGAAAACAGGGATTGGACTGGGAGGACATACAGCGGACAGAGAAGACATAGATTGGACAGAGAAGACATAGAGTGGACTGAGAAGACATAGAGTGGACTAACATTTATTAGAGAATACTGAGAAGGCATAGAGTGGATTGAGAGAACGTATAGAGGACTCAGAAGACATAGAGTGGACTGAGATGACATATAGTGGACTGAAAAGACATAGAGTTGACTGAGATGACATAGTGTTGACTGAGATGACATAGAGTGGACTGAGAAGACAGGGAGTGGACTGACAAAACAGAGTTCACTGAGATGACATAGAGTGGATTGAGATGACAAATAGTGAACTGAGAAGTCAGGGAGTGGACTGATATGATACAGTGGACTGAGAAAATATAGAGAGAGTTGAGAAAACATAGAGTGGAGTGAGATAACACAGAATGGTTTGACAAGACACGGAGTGGACTGAGATGATATAGAGTGCACTGACAAGACTGGGAGTTGACTGAGAATACAGGGAGTGGACTGAGGTGACATGGATTGTACTGAGAAGGCAGAGGGTGGACTGAGTGGATATAGAGTGGAATGAGAAGACATAGAGTGGACTGAGAGGACATAGAATGGACTGAGATGACATAGAGAGGATTGAGAAAGCAGGGAGTGGACAGAGAGGACATAGAGTGGACTGAGAACACATAGAGTGGACTGGGAAGTCATAGTGGACTGAGATGACATGGAGTGGACTGAGATGACAGGAAGTGGACTGAGATGACATATAGTGGACTGAGAATACAGGGAGTTGACTGGGAAGACATAGGGTGGACTCAGAAGACAGGGAGTAGACTGAGAAGACATAGGGAGGACTCAGAAGAGAGGGAGTAGACTTAGAGTGGTCAGAGAAGACGTAGAGTGGACTCAGATGATATAAAGTGGACTGAAAAGACAGGGATTGGACTGGGAGTACATATAGCAGACAGAGAAGACATGGAGTGGACTGAGAAGACATAGAGTGGACTGACATTTATTAGAGAATACTGAGAAGGCATAGATTGGACTGAGAGTACGTATAGTGGACTGAGAAGACATAGAGTGGACTGACATGACATATAGTGGACTGACAAGACATAGAGTTGACTGAGATGACATAGTGTTGACTGAGATGACATAGAGTGGACTGAGATGACAGGGAGTGGACTGAGAAGACAGAGTGGACTGAGAAGACATAGAGTGGATTGAGATGACACATAGTGAACTGAGAATTCAGGGATTGGACTGATATGACAGAGTGGAGTGAGATAACACAGAATGGTTTGACAAGACAGGGAGTGGACTGAGATGACATAGAGTGCACTGACAAGACTGGGAGTGGACTGAGATGACATAGAGTGCACTGACAAGACTGGGAGTTGACTGAGAATACAGGGAGTGGACTGATGTGACATAGATTGGACTGAGAAGGCAGAGGGTGGACTGAGAGAATATAGTGTGGAATGAGAAAACATAGAGTGGACTGAGAAGGATAGTGCACTGAGAGGATACAGAGTGGACTGAGATGACATAGCGTGGATTGAGAAAACAGGGAGTGGACTGAGAGGAAACAGAGTGGACTGAGAACACATAGAGTGGACTGGGAAGTCATAGAGTGGACTGAGATCACAAGTAGTGGACTGAGAATACAGGGAGAGGACTGAGATGACATATAGTGGACTGAGAATTCAGGGAGTTGCCTGAGAAGACATAGGGTGGACTCAGAGGACAGAGAGTGGACTGAGATGATATAGAGTGCACTGACAAGGCTGGGAGTTGAATGAGATTACAGGGAGTGGACTGAGGTGACATAGATTGGACTGAGAAGGCAGAGGGTGGACTGAGAGGATATAGAGTGGAATGAGAAGATAAAGAGTGGTCTGAGAAGACATAGAGTGGACTCAGATGATATAAAGTGGACTGAGAAGACAGGGAGTGGACTGGGAGGAAATATAGTAGACTGAGAATACATAGAGCGGACTGAGAAGACATAGATTGGATTGATTAGACATATTGTGGACTGAGATGAGATATAGTAGGCTGAGAAGACATAGACTGGACTGAGATGACATATAGTGTCCTGACAAGACATAGAGCGGACTGAGAGGACATAGAGTGGACTGAGAAGATAGGGAGTAGACTGAGAGGACATAGAGTGGACTGAGATGACATAAAGTGGACTGAGAAGACATAGAGTGGACTGAGAGGACATAGAGTGGACTTAGATGATATAGACAACACAGAGAAGACATAGAGTGGACTGAGTTGACATAGAGTGAACTGTGAGTACATAGAGTGGACTGACAGGACATAGAGTGGCCTGAGATGACTTAGAGTGGACAGAGAAGAAATAGAGTGGACTGAGAGGACATAGAGTGGACTGATATAACATGGAGCGGACTGAGAAGACAAAGAGTGGACCGATAGGACATAGAGTGGCCTGAGATGACATAGATTGGACAGAGAAGATATACAGTGCACTGAGAAGACAGAGTGCAATGAGAGGATAGAGTGGACTGAGAAGGCATAGAGTGGATTGAGAAGACATAGAGTGGTCTGAGAAGACATAGAGTGGACTGAGAAAACAGGAAGTGGCTGAGATGACATAGAGTGGACTGAGAAGACATAGAGTGGATTAAGATGACACATAGTGAACTGAGAAGTTAGGGAGTGGACTGAGTTGACATATCTTGGAGTGAGAAGGCAGTTAGTGGACTGAGACGACATATAGTGGACTGGAAAGAGAGGGAATGGACCGAGAGGACATAGATTGGACTGAGAAGTCATAGTGTGGACTGAGTAGACATAGAGTAGTCTGAGATGACATATGGACTGGACTGAGAAGACAGGGAGTTGACTTAGATGACATGGAGTGGACTGAGAAGACAGAGAGTTGAGTGAGAAGACATAGAGTGGACTGAGAAAACAGGGAGTCGACTAAGATGACATAGAGTGTTATGAGAATACATAGAGTGGACTGAGAGTACATAGAGTGGTCTGAGATGACACAGAGAAGACTGAGAAGACAAAGAGTGTAATGAGATGACATGGAGTGGAGTGAGATGACATAGAGCGCACTGAGAAGACAGGGAGTGAACTGGTAAAAGATTGAGTGGCGTGAGAGGACTTAGATTGGACTGAGATAACATACAGTGCACTGAGAAGACATAGAGTGGACTGAGAGGACATAGATTGGAGTGAGAGAACATAGAGTGGTCAATAACACATAGAGTGTTCTGAGAAAACAGGGAGTGGACTAAGAGGACATGGAGTGGACTGAGAAGACATAGAAAGGACTGAGAGTACATAGAGTGGACTGAGATGACATAGAGAAGACTGAGAAGGTAAAGAGTGGACTGAGAGGACATAGAGTGAACTGAGAGTACATAGAGTGGACTGAGTGAACTTAGAGTGGATAGAGATGACATAGAGTGGACTGAGAAGGCAGGGAGTGGACTGATAGGACAAAGAGTGGACTGATAGGACAAAGAGTGGACTTAGATATCATGAAGTGGACTGAGAAGACATAGAGTTGACTGACGTGACATAGTGTTGACTTAGATGACATAGAGTGGAATGAGAAGACAGAGAGTGGACTGAGAAGACATAGCGTGGACTGAGGAAACATAGAGTCGACTGAGATGACATAGAGTGGACTGAGAAGGTAGGGAGTGGACTGAGATGACATAGAGTGGACTGAGAAGATATAGAGAGGACTGAGAAAAGGTAGAGTGGAGTGAGATAACATAGATAAGTGTAACAAGACAGAGAGTGGACTGAGATGGCATAGAGTGGACTGAGAATACTGGGTGTTGACTGAGAATACAGGGAGTGGAATGAGGTGACATAGAGTGGACTGAGAAGACTGGGAGTTGACTGAGAATACAGGGAGTGGACTGAGGTGACATAGAGTGGACTGAGAAGACGTAGAGAGGAATGAGAAGGCAGAGGCTGGACTGTGAGGATATAGAGAGGACTAAGATGACATTGAGAAGACTGAGAAGACATAGAGTGGACCGAGAGGACATAGAGTGAACTGAGAGGACATAGAGTGGACAGAGAAGGCGTAGAGTGAACTGAGAGGATATAGACTGGACTGAGATGACATAGAGTGGAATGAGAAAACAGGGAGTGAACTGAGAAGATATAGAGTGAACTCAGAACACATAGTGTGGACTGGGAAGTCATAGAGTGGACTGAGATGTAACAGAGTGGACTGAGAAGACAGGGAGTGGACTGAGATGACGTAGAGTGGACTGAGAATACAGGGAGTTGACTGAGAAGACATAGGGTGGACTCAGAAAACATGAAGTGGACTTAGAGTATATAGAGTGGTCTGAGAAGACATAAAGTGGACTCAGATGATATAAATTGGACTGAGAAGGCAGGGAGTGGACTGGGAGGACATATAGTGGACTGAGAACACATAGAGTGGACTTAGATGACATATAGTGTACTGACAAGACATAGAGCGGACTGGGAGAACATAGAGTGGACTGAGAAGACAGGGAGTAGACAGAGAGGACATAGAGAGGACTGAGATGACATAGAGTGGTCTGATATGACATACAGTGGACTGAGAAGACATAGTGGACTGAGATGACATAGAAAACACTGAGGAGACTTAGAGTGGACCGAGATGACATGGAGTGAAATGAGAGTACATAGAGTGGACTGTGAGGATATACAGTGGACTGAGTTGACACAGTGGACTGAGAAGACAGGGAGTGGACTGGGATGACATAGAGTGGATTGAGAACACATAGAGTGGAATGAGATGACAAATAGTGATCTGAGAAGACAGGGAGTGGACTGAGAAGACATAGAGTGGACTGAGATGACACATCTTGGACTGGGAAGAAACGGACTCGACTGAGAGAACATATAGGTGACTGAGAAGGCAGGGAGTGGACCGAGAGCACCTAGAGAGGATTGAGAAGACATAGTGTGGACTGAGTAGACATAGAGTGGTCTGATATGACATATAGTCTAGACTGAGAAGACAGGGAGTTGACTGAGATGACATAGAGTGCACTGAGAAGACAGAGTGGACTGATATGACACAGTGGACTGAGAAGACATGGAGTGGACTTAGAAGACATAGAGTGGACTGAGAAGATATAGATTGGACTGAGATGACATAGATTGGATTGAGATGACAGAGTGGACTGAGAGGGCATAGAGTGGACTGAGAATAAATAGAGTGGTCTGAGAAGATATAGTGGACTGAGGTGACATAGATTAGGCTGAGAAAACATGGAGTGAACTGAAAGGAAATAGAGTGGACCGAGAGGACACAGAATGGAAACATAGCGTTCAAATAGCGTGGACTGAGAGGACAGAGTGGACTGAGATGCATAGAGTGTACTGCGGGAATGTAGAATTAACGGAGATGACATAGAGTGGTCTGAGAAAACATAGAGTGGAGTGAGAAGACATAGTGGACTGAGGTGACATAGATAAGACTGAGGAGACATGGAGTGAACTGAAAGGAAATAGAGTGGACTGAGGGGACACAGAATGGAAACATAGCGTGGAAATAGCGTGGACTGAGAGGACAGAGTGGACTGAGAATGCATAGAGTGTACTGCGAGAATGTGGAGTTAACGGAGATGACATAGAGTGGAATGAGAAGACAGGGAGTGAACTGAGAGGACATAGAGTGGACTGAGAACAAATAGAGTGGACTGGGAAAACATAGAGTGGGCTCAAATGACATAGAGTGGACTGAGAAAACAGGAAGTGGACTGAGACGACATAGAGTGGACTGAGAAGACAAAGTTGACTGAGAAGACAGAGTGGACTGAGATGACACATAGTGGACTGGGAAGACATAGAGTGGACTGAGATGACATACAGTTGACTGATAAGACATAGAGCTTACTGGGAGGACATAGAGTGGACTGATAAAACATGGAGTGGACTGATATGACATAGAGTGGATTGAGATGACATAGAGTTGACTGAGAAAACATAGGGTGGACAGAGATGACACATAGTGGACTGAGAAGACAGGGAGTGGACTGAGATTGCATATAGTGGACTGAGATGTCATAGAGGGGACTGAGAAAACAGGGAGTGGACGGATAGGACATAGAGTGGACTGAGAGGACATACATTGGACTTAGAAAACATAGAGTGGACTGAGAAGACATAGAGTTGAGTGAGAGGACATAGAGTGGACAGAAAAGGCATAGAGTATACTGAGAGGATATAGAGTGGACTGAGATGACATAGAGTGGATTGAGAAATCAGGGAGTGGACAGAGAGGACATAGAGTGGACTGAGAACACATAGAGTGGACTTGGATATCATAGAGTGGACTGAGATGACATGGAGTGGACTGAGATGACAGGAAGTGGACTGAAATGACATATAGTGAACTGAGAATAAAGGGAGTTGACTGGGAAGACATAGGGTGGACTCAGAAGACAGGGAGTAAACTGAGAAGACATAGGGAGGACTCAGAAGAGAGGGAGTAGACTTAGAGGACATAGAGTGGTCTGAGAAGACGTAGAGTGGACTCAGATGATATGTATAGTGTACTGAGAACACAGGGATTGGACTGGGAGGACATACAGCGGACAGAGAAAACATAGATTGGACAGAGAAGACATAGAGTGTACCGAGAAGACATAGAGTGGACTGAGAAAACATAGAGTGGACTAACATTTATTACAGAATACTGAGAAGGCATAGAGTGGACTGAGAGTACGTATAGAGGACTGAGAAGACATAGAGTGGACTGAGGTGACATATAGTGGACTGACAAGACATAGAGTTGACTGAGATGACATAGTGTTGACTGAGATGACACAGAGTGGACTGAGAAGACAGGGAGTGGATTGACAAGACAGAGTGGACTGAGAAGACATAGAGTGGATTGAGATGACACATAGTGAACTGAGAAGTCAGGGAGTGGACTGATATGACACAGTGGACTGAGAAGATATAGAGAGGACTGAGAAAACTTAGAGTGGAGTGAGATAACACAGAATGGTTTGACAAGACACGGAGTGGACTGAGATGATATAGAGTGCACTGACAAGACTGGGAGTTGACAGAGAATACAGGGAGTGGACTGAGGTGACATAGATTGGACTGAGAAGGCAGAGGGTGGACTGAGAGGATATAGTGTGGAATGAGTAGACATAGAGTGGACTGAGAGGACATAGAGTGGACTGAGATGACATAGAGTGGATTGAGAAAGCAAGGAGAGGTCAGAGAAGACATAGAGTGGACTGGGAAGTCATAGAGTGTACTGAGATGACATGGAGTGGACTGAGATGACAGGAAGTGGACTGAGATGACATATAGTGGACTGAGAATACAGGGAGTTGACTGGGAAAACATAGGGTGGACTCAGAAGACAGGGAGTAGACTGAGAAGACATAGGGAGGACTCAGAAGAGAGGGAGTAGACTTAGAGTGGTCAGAGAAGACGTAGAGTGGACTCAGATGATATACAGTGGACTGAGAAGACAGGGATTGGACTGGGAGGACATATAGCAGACAGAGAAGACATAGAGTGGACTGAGAAGACATAGAGTGGACTGAGAAGACATAGAGTGGACTGACATTTATTAGAGAATACTGAGAAGGCATAGAGTGGACTGAGAGTACGTATAGTGGACTGAGAAGACATAGAGTGGACTGAGATGACATATAGTGGACTGACAAGACATAGAGTTGACTGAGATGCCATAGTGTTGACTGAGATGACATAGAGTGTACTGAGATGACAGGGAGTGGACTGAGTAGACATAGAGTGGATTGAGATGACACATAGTGAACTGAGAAGTCAGGGAGTGGACTGATATGACACAGTGGACTGAGAAGATATAGAGAGGACTGAGAAAACATAGAGTGGAGTGAGATAACACAGAATGTTTGGACAAGACAGGGAGTGGACTGAGATGACATAGAGTGCACTGACAAGACTGGGAGTTGACTGAGGTGACATAGATTGGACTGAGAAGGCAGAGGGTGGACTGAGAGAATATAGAGTGGAATGAGAAGACATAGAGTGGACTGAGAGGACATAGAGTGGACTGAGATGACATAGAGTAGACTGAGAAGGATAGTGCACTGAGAGGATACAGAGTGGACTGAGATGACATAGCGTGGATTGAGAAAACAGGGAGTGGACTGAGAGGACATAGAGTGGGCTGAGAACACATAGAGTGGACTGGGAAGTCATAGGGTGGACTGAGATCACATGTAGTGGACTGGGAATACAGGGAGAGGACTGAGATGACACATAGTGGACTGAGAATACAGGGAGGTGACTGAGATGATATAGAGTGCACTGACCTGACTGGGAGTTGAATGAGAATACAGGGAGTGGACTGAGGTGACATAGATTGGACGGAGAAGGCAGAGGGTGGACTGAGAGGAAATAGAGTGGAATGAGAAGACATAGAGTGGTCTGAGAAGACATAGAGTGGACTCAGATCATATAAAGTGGACTGAGAAGACAGGGATGGACTGGGAGGATATATAGTGGACTGAGAATACATAGAGTGGACTGAGAAGATATAGAGAACACAGAGAAGACATAGAGTGGACTGAGATGACATAGGGTGAACTGAGAGTACTTAGATTGGACTGACAGGACAGAGTGGACTGAGATGACATAGAGTGGACAGAGAAGAAATAGAGTGGACTGAGAGGACATAGAGTGGACTGATATAACATAGAGCGGACTGAGAAGACATAGAGTGGACTGAGAGGACATAGAGTGGACCGAGATGACATAGAGAAGAATGAGAAGACAAAGGGTGGACCGAGAGGACATAGAGTGAACTGAGAGGACAAAGAGTGGGCTGAGAGAACATAGAGTGGACTGAAATTATATAGAGTGGACTGAGAAAACAGGGAGTGGACTGATAGCACATAGAGTTAACTGAGAGGACATGGATTGGAGTTAGGAAACATAGAGTGGACTGAGAAGGCATAGAGTGGACTGAGAGGACATAGAGTGGACTGAGAGTGCTCAGAGTACTGAGAATGGCTGAGAGGACATAGAGTGGACTGAGAACACATAGAGTGGACTGGGAAGGCTTAGAGTTGACTGAGATGACATAGAGTGGACTGAGAAGACAAGGAGTACTCTGGGATGACATAGAGCGGACTGAGAAGACATGGAGTTGACTGAGAAGACATAGGGTGCACTTACAAGAAAGGGAGTGGACTTAGAGGATATAGAATGGTCTGAGAAGACATAGAGTGGACTCAGATGATATAAAGTGGACTGAGAAGACAGGGAGTGGTCTGGGAGGATATATAGTGGACTGAGGAGACATAGAGTGGACTGAGAAGACATGGAGTGGACAGAGAAGATATAGAGCGAACTGAGAATATATAGAGTGGACTGAGAAGACAGAGTGGACAGAGATGACATATAGTGGATTGAGAAGACATAGAGTGGACTGAGATAACATATAGTGGACTAACAAGACATAGAGCAGACTGAGAGTACATAGAGAGAACTGAGAAGACAGGGAGTGGACTTAGAGGACATAGATTGGATTGAAGTGACATAGATTTAACTGAGAAAACAAAGGGTGGACTGAGATGACACATAGTGGACTGCGAAGACAGGGAGTGGACTGAGATTACATAGAGTTGACTGAGAAAACATAGAGTGGACTGAGAGTACATAGATTGGACTGAGATGACGTAGAGTGGACTGAGAAGACACAGAGTGGAAAGAGTGTACATAGAGTGGACTGAGAGGACATAGAGTGGACTGAGAGAGCTCAGAGGACAGAGAATGGACTGTGAGGACATAAAGTGGACCGAGAGTTCAGAGACTGGACTGGTTGGACTGAGAGGAACTAGATTGTAAGGAGAGGAGAGAGAGTTGACTGAGAGGACAAAGAGTGGACTGAGAGCCCATAGAGTGATCTGAGTGTACAGAGAGTGGACTGAAAGTTCAGAGATGGGTCTCAGAGGACAGAGAATTGACTGAGAACATAGAGTGGACTGAGAGTTCAGAGAGTGGAATCAGAGTACAAGGTGGACTGAGGACATACCATGGACTGAGAGGACAAAAAGTGGACTGAGAGGACTGTGAGAGGACTGAGGGACAAAAAGAGAATTGTAAGGGCAGAAAGTGGACTGAGAGGACACAGAAGAATATGTCAGGGTAGACAGAGAGAATAGAAATATAGGTTGAGACTTGTAATCTTACATGTGATTAATACGGGAAGTAATAAATTGCTATAAAAATTCAAAAGCAGAAAATCTAGACATACGGTAATGTCTTGCTGTGAAACTTACGGGCCACTGTTTGAACACAGTAAATGCATTCTGTCTTGAGTTTGATCCTAGTAAACTTATAACTTATCGTTATGGATATGAAGGAACTGTAAAAAATGGTAGTCCTGTAAACATAATGTCCCATGTCAACGTATTAGCAGGCCATAGTTAGAATCCTGTCAGGACATTATTTCGCGAGTTCGATCCTTGTAAACAGGTAGAGGTATGAAATGCTAAAAAAGAATTGCAGAATTAGTAAATATAAACCTCACTGGAATAGTAACAGGTCGTACTCTGAAGTAAGTCAGAGAATTATTATCCTAATTCGAGCCTAGTTTAAAGATATGACATTAGTATGGGTATGAAGGAGTTGGTACTCTAAAGAATACAGAATTTGTAAAGAAGTCCCTGTCCTAATAGTAATCGACAATTGATTTAAGGCTGAAGGGCATTAACTCCTAAGTTCGAGCATTGTGAACTTATGAGTTATAAGTTTGTGTATGAAGGGAAAGGCAAAAAAATTGGAAGATTATTATACTTCACGACATCTTACTGAAATATCCTTAGTATCACACCTGGAAGGGCATTATTTTCTAGAGTGGAATAATGTAATCCAATAAGAACAGTTGACACAGATGGTAAGGATAGGCCTAGTATGAGGGAAAGTGATCCGCAGGCAAAGTGAGACATTAATCATGAAACAAGTAAATAAATCATACCAATATTGTTGTACACATAGAATGTAATACATATTGAACAATCCTAACACATTCTGGTATAAACAGTAATAGACTACAGATGTTAATAAACAGTATATGAAGAAACTAACAAATAATGTTAAACCAGTACTGGTACCTAACTGCATGACAATGTTTAGGTAATGATGAATGCAATGACGGTAAAACATAAAAAACGCGTGCAAATGCAATTATTTTACAACACCAATATAAACATTAAAAATAAGGAAATAGCATAAACTGTAAAGGAGTGTATTTCCATATAATTGCCTAACGTAGGAACAAACCTATCTTTTTCTTTCGGTTTTCTTACAGTTTATATTTGGCGTGATATGGGCTTCGATGTCTAAATCAATGATTTCTTATAATACCCTTGCCTATGCGATAAATGAAAGCCTAGTGCATCAGTACTGTGCCTATGTTAAACCAAAGTATAACACCTGCACGTGGGCAATTGAAGGTGCTTCCCCATCTCCACTGCGTCTCTTATATGATGAGGCTCCAGTAAGTCAACATATTGCATACTGTTGAGCCTGACGTAATTGAAAGTTCTGCGTGACTGTGCAGTGTCGTGCCTCAACAAGGTCGAAGTTATGTTTGGGTGATTAGTCAATGATCACTACACTCATACTTTACAGTCTACGTACCACGTTCATCATTTAATATTACACGAACTCAACATGCCGTATTATATTTATTGAACATTATAATGATTTTTTTAAATATTGAGTTTCAAATATGAGCAGTCCCTACTTTTTACGGCACACTGCTTTCAAAATATATCACTTATCAATCAAATATTTCTGTATGTAGCTCAGTTGGTAGAGCAGCTGACTACGGACTGGAAAGTCCGGGATTCGATCCCAGGTGGTGACAAAAGTTTTTCTCGTTGCCAAACTTTCAGAACGACCCCGAGGTTCACTCAGCCTCCTATAAAATTGAGTACCGGGTCTTTTCCCGGGGTAAAAGATGGTCATTATAGTGCCGAGGTCATGGAAAGCATGTGGCTCTACCTCCATGCCCCCCCCCCCAAGTGCCTTCATGGCATGTTACGGGGATACTTTTACCTTTTTACTGTACATAACTCTCCCCTCGCTTAGAAAGGAATAGTTTTGTATTGTGGCCTGCGGTACTGATACTGCAACATATTTGTGTGCACCTGTAAAGTATCTCGTGTAGGGCCACGTTTAGTAGCGAGCTGGACTCCGTAGTCCTGATTATGACGTAATCGCGATAAGTGAACTATATTAACTTCTACAAAAGCTGGTACTAGCATACGAAAAACATTTGCTCTATATACATAAGCAGCACAAGTTATATTATAATTCCGATAAGGAGAACATGACTTCACTGTATGGATGCAGTAGCAAGACTTTATTTATGATAATAAGGTCATTCCCAAGTGTTGTATACTGCACACATTCCTTACGACGTTCTTGAACGTTGAGGATATGTAAATTACGAATATAGACATAGACTATCCAAGTTGAGTATTGTGTGAATTAGCAGTTAAATGCCATTTATTACAATCTTAAAAATTATATATTATATGGATCATAAGAGGAGACAAAGAGGAAACCAGAAAATAGGAAAGACTGTAGAATAATGGGTGTGCATTGAAAGACCAACCCTTGGACGGAACGCTATGAATGAATTATATATATATATATATATATATATATATATTGCGCTGGGCTTCTATGCCCACTCTGTTTTCTCTCAATACACTCTGTGTACTCTCAGCACACTACCTATGTTCTCAGTCCAGTCTATGTCCTCTCAGTCCAATGCCTGTCATCTCAGTACCCTCTGTGTTCTCTCAGTCTACTCCCTGTCTTCTCAGTTCACTCTATGTCCTCTCGGTACAACCTCTGTTCTCTCAATACACTCTGTGCCATCTCCGTCCACTCCATGTTTTCTCAGTCCACTCTATATTCTCTGAGTCCACTCTGTGTCATCGCAGTACACTTTTTGTCCTCTCAGTCTTCTATCTGTCTTCTCAGTCCAATCTACGTGCTCTCAGTTTTCCTTTTGTCTTCTCAGTCCACTCTATGTCTTCTCAGTCCAATCTATGTCCTCTCAGTCCACACTCTGTAATATCAGTACATTCTGTGACCACACAGACCACTCCCTGTTTTCTCAGTACACTCCATGTCTTCTCAGTCCACTCCCTCTTTTCTCAGTCCATTCTATGTCATCTCTGTCCATTCTATGTTATCTCAGTCTACTCCGTCTTCTCCGTCCACTCCATACCCTCTCAGTCCACCCCATGTCCTCTCAGTCCACTCCCTGCCTTCTCAGTCCACTCTATGTCCTCTCAGTCCACTCTGTGTCATTGCAGTACACTCTTTGTCCTCTCAGCCCACTATCTGTCTTCTCAGTCCACTCTATGTCCTCTCAGACTTCCCTCTGTCTTCTCAGTCCTCTCTATGTCATCTGGGTCCACTCTATGTATTCTCAGACCACCCTATGTTCTCTCAATCCACTTTATGTTATCTCAGTCAACTCCCGGTCTTCTCCGTCACCCTATGTCCTTTCAGTCCACTCCCTGTGATCTCAGTAAATTCTGTGTCCTCTGAGTTCACTCCCTGTTTTCTCAGTCAACTCCATGCACTCTCAGTCCACTCCCTGTTTTCTCAGTCCACACTATAACATCTCAGTCCACTCTATGCTCACTCAGTCCACCCACTGTTCTCTCGGTACACTCTGTGTCCTCTCAGACCAATCCCATTCTTCTCAGTCCACTCTATGCCTTCTCAGTCCACTCTATGTACTCTCAGTCCACTCTCTATAATCTCAGTACACTCTGTGACCTCTCAGTCCACTCCTTCTTTTCTCAGTCCACTCGATGTCTACTCAGTCCACTCCCTGTCTGCTCAGTCCATTCGATGTCATCTCAGTCCACTCTATGTTCTCTCAGTACACTCTGTGTCCTCTCAGACAAATCCCTTTCTTCTCAGTCCACTCTATGTCTTCTCACTGCACTCTATGTCATCTCAATCCACTCCATGTCTTCTCTGCCCACTCTATGTCATCTCAATCCACTCCCTGTTTTCTCTGCCCACTCTATGTCATTTCAGTCAACTCTATGTTCTTTTAGTCCTCTCCCTGTCTTCTCAGTCCACTCCCTATCTTCTCAGTTCACTCTATGTACTCTATGTACACTCTATGTCTTCTCAGTCCACTCCCTGTATTCTCAGTCCATTCTATGTCCTCTTAGACCACTCTATGTCCCCTCAGTCCACTCCCTGTCCTCCCAGTCCACTCCATGCCATCTCAGTCCACTCTATATCCTCTCAGTCCTCTCTATGTCCTCTCAGCCTACTCTAATCTCAGTCCACTGCCTGCCTTTTGAGTCCACTCTATGTCCTCTTAGTCCACTTGCTATCCTCTCTCCACACTGTTTTCTCTCAGAACACACTGTGTACGCTAGGTCCACTCCCTATGTTCTTAGTCCACTCCATGTCCTCTCAGTCCACCATATGTCATCTCAGTACACTCTATGTCCCCTGAGTCCACACCCTTTTTTTCTCAGTCCACTATATGTCGTCTCAGACCACACTCTGTTCTGTCTGTACACTCTGTGTCATGTCAGTCCACTCTATGTCATCTCAGTAAACTCCCTGTGTTCTCAGTCCACTCTATGCCTTCTCAGTACAATCTAAGTCGTCTCAGTCCACTCTCTGTTCTGTCAGTCAATTCTACGCTTTCTCAGTCCACTCTATGTCTTCTCTGTCCACCCTCTGTTCTGTTAGTCCACTCTATGTCCTATCAGTCCACTCTATGTCATCTCAGACCAATCCCTGTCTTTTCTGTCCACTCCCTGTTTTCTCAGTCTACTCTATGTCCTACTAGTCCACTGCCTGTCTTCTCAGTCCACTCTATGTCCTCTTAGTCCACTTCCTGCCCTCTCTCCCCACTCTGTGTCCACTGAGTATACTCAGTGTACTCTCAGTCCACTCCCTATGTTCTCAGTCCAGTCTATGTCCTCTCAGTCCACTCCCTGTCTTCTCAGTCCACTCTATGTCATCTCAGTACACTCTAAGTAATCTGAGTCCACTTCTTTATTTCTCAGTCCACTCTATGTCGTCTCAGTCCACCCTCTGTTCTGTCAGTACACTCTGTGAAATGTCAGTCCAATCTATGTCATCTCTCTAAACTCCCTGTCTTGTCAGTCCACTCTATGTCATCTCAGTACACTCTCTGTTTTCTCAGTCTACTCCCTGTCTTCTCAATTCACTCTAAATGTTCTCAGTCCACCCTCTGTTCTCTCAATACACTCTGTGCCATCTCCGTCCACTCCCTGTTTTCTCAGTCCACTCTATGTCCTCTGAGTCCACTCTGTGTCATCGCAGTACACTCGTTTTCCTCTCAGTCTTCTATCTGCCTTCTCAGTCCAATCTATGTGCTCTCAGTCTTCCTTCTGTCTTCTCAGTCAACTCTGTTTTCTCGGTCTACTCTATGTCCTCTCAGTCCACTCTCTGTAATCTCAATACATTCTGCGACCTCTCAGACCACTCCCTGTTTTTCAGTCCACTCCCTGTCTTCTCGGTCCACTAGATGTCATCTCTGTCCACTTTATGTTATCCCAGTCCACTCCCTGTCTTCTCCGTCCACTCTATGCTCTCTCAGTCCACCCCATGTCCTCTCAGTGCACTCCCACTCTTCTCAGTCCACTCTATGTCCTCTCAGTCCACTCTGTGTCATCGCAGTACACTCTGTGTCCTCTCAGAACTCTATCTGTCTTCTCAGTCCAATCTATGTCCTCTCAGCCTTCCCTCTGTCCACTCAGTCCTCTCTCTGTCTTCTGAGTCCACTCTATGTATTCTCTGACCACTCTATGTTCTGTCAGTCCACTCTATGTTATCTCAGTCCACTCCCTGTCTTCTCCGTCTACTCTATGTACTTTCAGTCCACTCCCTGTGATCTCAGTAGATTCTGTGTCCTCTCAGTCCACTCCCAGTTTTCTCATTCCACTCCATGTCCTCTCAGTCCACTCCCTGCATTCTCAGTCCACTGTAGCATATCTCAGTCCACTCTATGCTCACTCAGTCCACCCACTGTTCTCTCGGAACACCCTGTGTCCTCTCAGACCAATCCCATTCTTCTCACTCCACTCTATGCCTTCTCAGTCCACTCTATGTTCTCTCAATCCACTCTCTGTAATCTCAGTATATTCTGTGACCTCTCAGTCCAATCCTCGTTTTCTCATCCACTCTATGTTTTCTCAGTCCACTGCCTGTCTTCTCAGTCCATTCTATGTCATCTCGGACCACTCTATGTTCTCTCAGTCCACACACTGTTCTCTCAGTACACTCTGTGTCCTCTCACACAAATCCCTTTCTTCTCAGTCCACTCTATGTCTTCTCACTCCACTCTATGTCATCTCAATCCACTCCCTATCTTCTCTATGCACTCTACGTCATCTCAGTCCACTCTATGTTCTTTTAGTCCATTCCCTGTTTTCTCAGTTCACTCTATCTTATCTCAGTCCACTCCCTATCTTCTCAGTCCACTCTACTTTTTCTCTGTCCACTCTATGTCTTCTCAGTCCACTCCCTGTCTTCTCAGTCCATTCTATGTCCTCTCAGTACAATCTCTGTCCTCTCAGTGCATTCTGTGTTCTCTCAGTCCACTCTATGCCCTCTCAGTTCACTCCCTGACCTCTCAGTGAACTCCATATCACTTCTGTCCACTCTATATTCTCTCAGTCCTCTCTATGTCCTCTCAGTCCACTGCCTGTCTCCTCAGTCCACTCTATGTCCTCTTAGTCCACTTCCTGTCCTCACTCCCCACTCTGTGATCTCTCAGTACACGCTGTGTACTCTCAGTCCACTCCCTATGTTCTCAGTCCAGTCTATGTCCTCTCACTCCTCTCTATGTCATCTCAGTACACTCCATGTCCTCTGAGTCCACTCCTTTTTTCCTCAGTCAACTCTATGTCGTCTCAGTCCACCCTCTGTTCTGTCAGTACACTCTGTGTCATGTCAGTCCACTCTATGTCATCTCAGTAAACTCCCTGTATCTCAGTCCACTCTATGTCTTCTCAGTACACTCCATGTCGTCTCTGACCACCATCTGTTCTGTCAGTCCACTCTATATCCTATCAGTCCACTCTATGTCATGTCAGACCACTCCCAGTCTTCTCAGTCCAATCCCTGTATTCTCAGTCAACTCTATGTCCTCTCAGTCCACTGCCTGTCTTCTCAGTCCACTCTAAGTCCTCTTAGTCCACTTCCCATCCTCTCTCCTCACTCAGTGTTCTCTCAGTACACAATGTGTACTCTCAGTCCACTCCCTATGTTCTCAGTCCAGTCTATATACTCTCAGTCCACTGCCTGTCTTCTCAGTCCACTCTGTGTCATCTCAGTACACTCTATGTCCTCTGAGTCCACTTCTTTTTTTCTCAGTCCACTCTATGTCGTCTCAGTCCATCCTCTGTTCTGTCAGAACTCTCTGTGTCATGTCAGTCCACTGTATGTCATCTCAGTAAAGTCCCTGTCTTCTCAGTCTACTCTATGTCATCTCAGTACGCTCTGTGTTCTCTCATTCCACTCCCTGTCTTCTCAGTTCACTCTATGTCCTCTCAGTCCACCCTCTGTTCTCTCAATACACTCTGTGCCATTTCCTTCCACTCCCTGTTTTCTCAGTGCACTCTATGTCCTCTCAGTCCACTCTGTGTCATCGCAATACACTCTTTGTCCTCTCAGTCTTCTATCTGTCTTCTCAGTCCAATCTATGTGCTCTCAGTCCTCCTTCGGGCTTCTCAGTCCACTCTATGTCATCTGAGTTCACTCTATGTATTCTCAGACCACTCTATGTTCTCTCAGTCCACTCTATGTCATCTCACTCCACTCCCAGTCTTCTCCTTCCAATCTATGTACTCTCACTTGACTCTCTGTGATCTCAGTACGTTCTGTCTCCTCTCAGTAAACTCCCTGTTTTCTCAGTCCACGCCATGTCCTCTCAGTCCACTCCCTGTCTTCTCAGTCCACTCTATGTTCTCTCATTACACCCATTGTCCTCTCAGTACACTCTGTGTTCTCTCAGACCGATCCCTTTTCTTCTCAGTCCACTCTATGTCTTCTCAGTCCACTCTATGTCCTCTCAGTCCTCTCTCTGTAATCTCAGTACATTCTGTGACCTCTTAGTCCTATCCCTGTTTTCTCAGTCCACTCCCTCACTTCCCAGTACATTCTATGTCATCTCAGTCCACTCTGTTCTCTCAGTCCACACACTGTATTCTCAGTACAATCTATGTCCTCTCAGACCAAACCCTTTCTTCTCAGTCCTCTCTATATCTTCTCACTCCACTCTATGTCATCTCAATTCACTCCTTGTTTTCTCTGTCCACTCTATATAATCTCAGTCCACTCTATGTACTTTTAGTCCCTTCCCTGTCTTCTCACTCCACTGTATCTATTCTCAGTCCACTCCCAATCTTCTCAGTCCACTCTATGTCCTCTCTGTCAACTCTATGTATTCTCAGGCCATTCCGTGTCTTCTCAGTCCATTCTATGTACTATCAGTACAATCTCTGTCCTCTCAGTACATCCTGTGTTTTCTCAGTCCACTCTAAGTCCTCTCAGTCCATTCCCAGTCCTCTCAGTCCACTCCATGTCATCTCAGTCGACTCTATATCCTCTGAGTCCTCTCTATGTCATCTCAGTCCACTCTAATCTCAGTCCACTGCCTGCCTTCTCAGTCCACTCTATATCCTCTTAGTCCACTCCCTATGTCCTCAATCCAGTCTATGTCCTCTCAGACCACTCTATGTCATCTCAGTACAATCTATGTTCTCTGAGTCCACTCCTTTTTTTCTCAGTCCGCTCTATGTCGTCTCAGTCCACCCTCAGTTCTGTCAGTACACTCTGTGTCATGTCAGTCTACTCCATGGCATCTCAGTAAACTCCCTGACTTCTCAGTCCACTCTATGTCTTCTCTGTCCAATCTAAGTCGTCTCAGTCCACTCTCTGTTCTGTCATTCAACTCTATGTCTTCTCAGTCCACTCTATGTCGTCTCTGTCCAACCTCTGTTCTGTCAGTCCACTCTATGTACTATCAGTGCACTCTATGTCATCTTAGACCACTCCCTGTCTTCTCAGTCCACTCCCTGTTTTCTCAGTCCATTCTATGTCATCTCAGTCAACTCTCTGTCTTCTCAGTCCACTCTATGTCCTCTTAGTCCACTTCCTGTCCTCTCTCCCCACTCTGTGTACTCTCTCCCCACTCTGTGTACTCTCTCCCCACTCTGTGTACTCTCAGTACACTCTGTGCACTCACAGTCCACTCCCTATACTCTCAGTCCACTGCCTGTGTTCTCAGTCCACTCTATGTCATCTCAGTACACTCTATGTCCTCTGAATCCTCTCCTTTTTTTCTCAGTCCACTCTATGTCGTCTCAATCCACCCTCTATTCTGTCAGTACACCCTGTGTCATGACAGTCCACTCTATGTCATCTCAGTAAACTCCTTGTCTTGTCAGTCCACTCTATGTCATCTCAGTACACTCTGTGTTCTCTCATTCTACTCCCTATCTTCTCAATTCACTCTATGTCCTCTCAGTACACCCTCTGTTCTCTCAATACACTCTGTGCCATCTCCGTCCACTCCTTGTTTTCTGAGTCCACTCTATGTCCTCTCAGTCCACTCTGTGTCATCGCAGTACACTCCTTGTCCTTTAAGTATTCTATCTGTCTTCTCAGTTCAATCTATGTGCTCTCAGTGTTCCTTCTGTCTTCTCAGTCAACTCTATATTTTCTCAGTCCACTCTATGTCCTCTCAGTCCACTCTCTGTAATCTCAGTACATTCTGTGACCTTTCAGACCACTCCCTGTTTTTCAGTAAACTCCATGTTTTCTCAGTCCACTCCCTGTCTTCTCAGTCCATTCTCAGTCATCTCAGGACACTCTATGTTATCTCAGTCCACTCACTGTCCTCTCCGTCCACTTCATCCTCTCTCAGTCCACCCCATGTCCTCTCAGTCCACCCCATGTCCTCTCAGTCCACCCCATGTCCTCTCGGTCCACTCCCTGTCTTCTCAGTCCACTCCATGTCCTCTCTGTCCACTCTGTGTCATCGCAGTACACTCTGTGTCCTCTCAGTCCTCTATCTGTCTTCTCAGTCCACTCTATGTCCTCTCAGTCTTCCCTCAGTCTTCTAAGTCCTCTCTATGTCATCTGAGTCCAAACTGTGCATTCTCAGACCACTCTATTTTCACTCAGTCCACTCTATGTTATCTCAGACCACTCCCTGTCTTCTCCGACCACTCTATGTCCTCTCAGTCCACTCCCTGTCATCTCAGTACATTCTGTGTTCTCTCAGTCCACTCCCAGTTTTCTCAGTCTACTCCATGTCCTCTCAGTCCACTCCCCGCCTTCTCAATCCACTCAAGTTTTTCTCAGTCAACTCTATGCTCACTCAGTCCACCCACTGTTCTCTCGGTACACTCTGTGTCCTCTCAGACCAATCCCATTCTTCCCACTCCACTCTATGCCTTCTCAGTCCACTCTATGTCCTCTCAGTCCACTCTCTGTAGTCTCAGTACTTTCTGTGACCTCTCAGTCCACTCGTTTTCTCATCCACTCCATGTCTTCTCTGTCCACTCCCTGTCTTCTCAGTCCATTCTATGTCATCTCAGTTCACTCTATGTTCCCTCAGTCCACACACTGTTCTCTCAGTACACTCTGTGTCCTCTCAGACAAATCCCTTTCTTCTCAGTCCACTCTATGTCTTCTCACTCCACTCTATGTTATCTCAATCCACTCCCTGTCTTCACTGCCCAATCTATGTCATCTCAGTCCACTCTGTTCTTTTTGTCCCCTCGCTGTCTTCTCAGTCCAATGTATCTTATCTCAGTCCACTCCCTATCTTCTCAGTCCAGTCTATGTTCTCTGTGTCCACTCTATGTCTTCTCAGTCCACTCCCTATCTTCTCAGTCCAGTCTATGTTCTGTGTCCACTCTATGTCTTCTCAGTCCACTCCCTGTCTTCTCAGTCCATTCTATGTCCTCTCAGTACAATCTCTGTCCTCTCAGTACATTCCGTGTTCTCTCAGTCCACTCTATGTTCTCTCAGTCCACTCCCTGTCTCAGTCCACTCCATGTCATCTCTGTCCACTCTATATCCTCTCAGTCCTCTCTATGTCCTCTCAGTTCACTCTAATCTCAGTCCACTTCCTGTCTTCTCAGTCCACTCTATGTCCTCTTAGTCCACTTCCTGTCCTCTCTCCCAACTCTTTCTCTGAGTACACTCTCTGTACTCTAAGTCCCCCTCCCTATGTTCTCAGTCCAGTCAATGTCCTCTCAGTACACTCTATGTCCTCTGACTCCACTCCTTTTTTCCTCAGTTAACTATATGTCGTCTCATTCCACTCTCTGTGCTGTCAGTATACTCTGTGTCATGTCATACCACTCTATGTCATCTCACTAAACTCCCTGTCTTCTCAGTCCACTCTATGTCATCTCAGTACACTCTGTGTTCTCTCAGTCTAATCCCTGTCTTCTCAGTTCACTCTATGTCCTCTCAGTCCACCCTCTGTTCTTTCAATACACACTGTGCTATCTCCGTCCACTCCCTGTATTCTCAATCCACTCTATGTCCTCTCAGTCCACTCTGTGTCATCGCAGTACACTCTTTGTCCTCTCATTCTTCTATCTGTCTTCTCAGTCCAATATATGTGCTCTCAGTCTTCCTTCTGTCTTCTCAGTCCACTCTATGCCTTCCCTGTCCACTCTATGTTTTCTCAGTCCTCACTATGTCTTCTCAGTCCACTCTATGTCCTCTGAGTCCACTCTCTGTAATCTCAGTACATTCTGTGACCTCTCAGACCACTCCCTGTTTTCTCAGTCCACTCCATGTCTTCTCAGTCCACTCCCTGTCTTCTCAGTCCATTGTATGTCATTTCAGTCCCCTCTATGTTATATCAGTCCACTCCCTGTCTTCTCCGTCCACTCTGTGCTCTCTCAGTCCAGCCCATGTACTCTCAGTCCCTGTTTTCTCAGTCCACTCTATGTCCTCTCAGTCCACCCTGTGTCATTGCAGTACACTCTGTGTCCTCTCAGTCCTCTATCTGTCTTCTCAATCCACTCAATGTCCTCTCAGTCTTCCCTCAGTCTTCTCAGTCCTCTCTATGTCATCTGAGTCAACTCTATGTATTCTCAGACCACTCTATGTTCTCTCAGTCCACTCTCTGAAATGTCAGTACATTCTGTGACCTGTCAGCCCACTCCTTGTTTTCTCAGTCCACTCCATGTTTTCTCAGTCCACTCCCTGTCTTCTCTTTCCATTCTATGTCATCTGAGTCCACTCTAAGTTCTCTCAGTCCACAGATTGTTCTCTCAGTACACTGTGTGACCTCGCAGACCAATCCCTTTCTTTGCAGTCCACTCTATGTCTTCTCACTCGACTCTATATAATCTCAATCCACTCCCTCTCTGTCCACTCTCATCTCAGTCCACTCTATTTTCTTTTAGTCCCCTTCCTGTCTTCTCAGTCCACTGTATCTATTCTCAGTCCACTCCCTGTCTTCTCAGTCCACTCTATGTCCTCTCTGTCCACTCTATGTCTTTTCAGTCCACTCCCTGTCTTCTCAGTCCATTCTATGTCCTCTCAGTACAATCTCTGTCCTCTCATTACAGTCTGTTTTCTCTCAGTCCACTCTATGTCCTCTCAGTCCACTACCTGTCCTCTCAGTTCCCTCTATGTCATCTCAGACCACTCCATATCCTCCCAGTCCTCTCTATGTCCTCTGAGTCCACTCCCTGTCTTCTCAGTCCACTCTATGTCCTCTTAATCCCCTTTCCGTCCTCTCTCCCCACTCTGATCTCTCAGTACACTCTGTGTACTCTCAGTCCACTCCCTATGTTCTCAGTCCAGTCTATGGCCTCTCAGTACACTCTATGTCATCTCAGTATACTCTGTGTCCTCTGAGTCCACTCCTTTTTTCTCAGTCCACTCTATGTCGTCTCAGTCCACCCTCTGTTCTGTCAGTACAGTCTGTGTCATGTCACTCCACTCTATGTCATCTCAGTAAACTCCCTGTCTTCTCAGTCCACTGTATGTCTTCTCAGTCCAATCTAAGCCTTCTCAGTCCACTCTCTGTTCTGTCACTCAACTCTATGTCTTCTCAGTCCAGTCTATGTCGTCTCTGTCCACCCTCTGTTCTGTCACTCTACTCTATGTCCTATCAATCCACTCTATGTCATCTCAGGCCACTCCCTGTCTTGTCAGTCCACTCCATGTTTTCTCAGTCCACTCTGTCATCTCAGTCCACTCCCTGTCTTCTCAGTCCACTCCCTGTCTTCTCAGTGCACTCTATGTCTTCTCAGTCCACTCTAAGTCATCTCAGTACTCTCCGTGTTAGCTCAGTACACTCTGTGATCTCTCATTCCACTCCCTGTATTCTCAATCCACTCTATGTCATCTCAGTACACTCTGTTTTTCTCAGTCCACTCCCTGTCTTCTCAGTCCAATCCCTGTCTTCTCAGTCCACTCTATGCCATCTCTGTACTCTCTGTGTCATCTCAGTACACTCTTTGTTCTCTCAGTCCACTCCCTGTCTTCTCAGTCCACTCTATATCTAAATCAGTCCACCCTATGTCTTCTCAGTCCACTGCCTGTCTTCTCACTCCACTCTATGTCCTTTTAGTATTCTCCCTGTCTTCTCAGTCGACTCTACGTTTTCTCAGTCCACTCGCTGTCTACTCATTCCTCTCTATGTCCTGTCAGTCCACTCTCTGTTCTCTCAGTACACTTTGTGTCCCCTCAGTCATCTCCCTGTCTTCTCAGTCTACTCTATGTCCTCTCAGTTCACTGTCTGTCTTCTCAGTACACTCTGTGTCTTCTCAGTCCACTCCCTGATTTCTCAGTCCACTCTATGTCTTCTCAGTCCACTCTGTTCTCTCTGTACACTCTGTGTCGTCTCAGTCCATTCCCTGTCTTTTCAGTCCACTCTATTCTCTCAGTACACTCATGTTTGTTTTAGTCCACTCCCTCTTCTCAGTCCAATCAATGTGCTCTCATTCCAATCTCTGTCCTGTCACTGCATTCTCTTTCCTACCAGTCCATTCTCTGTAGTCTCAGTCCAATCTGTCAAATCAGTCCACTCTCCGTCTACTCTCTGTCCTCTCAGTTCACTCTGTGTCATCTCAGTCCCCTCTTTGTATTGTCAGTTCACTCACTGTCTTCTCAGTCCACTCTATGTGCTCTCGGTCCAATCTCTGTCTTTTTACTACACTGTCTTTCCTACCAGTCCACTCTTTCTACTCTCTGTCCAGTCTTTGTCTTCTCAGTCCACACTCTGTCCCTCAATCCACTCTATGTTATCTCAG